>NC_041388.1:142849189-142869147 GCF_002162155.2 Triticum dicoccoides | reverse complement strand
CCTGCCCGGACGCCGGCGCGCGTCTCGGCAGCCGCGCCGCCCCGGATCCCCCGTAGCTCGCCACGAGGAGCTCCGCCGCCGCCTCGCCAAGTCGCCGGCGCCGTCGCCTAGCTCGCCGCCGGCCGGATCCGACCAGATCTGGGCCGGGACGGCCTCCCCGCACCTCCCCGTGCCGCTCCTGCCTCAACTCCGGCGAAGGCCCGGCCCTGCCTCGATCTGCGTGCACCCGGGTCAAAACCCTAGATCTGTTCTTGGAGGTATAATTTCGGCTAAGTCCCCGATTCCCAATTTCAAATGCTCTTGTTCATCATGCCATAACTCATCACCCGTAACTCCGTTTTGCGCGTGTAGCATATCAAAATGTTCGCTCGGAGAGTGCATCATTTTCATTTGAGCTCATCTTGATGCCAGAAATGCTGTTGGAAGAGAGCTACTTGAGTTAATTGTCAGATCTGTTGCACCAAATAGCTAATTGTCCTTTTTGCCATGATTATTTTGTGCATGTTATGCTCCTGAGCTCTACATGTGTTTTGTTATATGCCATCCGATCTTTCTAGAGGTGCTATCCATGTATTTTTGTGATATGTGTGGTGACTAGCACAAGCTTGCAAAGTAGTGCATTCGTTAATGCTGATTTCAGGGACTTAGAAATCTCACCAAGTCCTTGATCTGTTGTTATAATTATGCCATATGTTCATGTTGTTTCCTAGTGATCCGTGCCTCTTTTGAGGATGATCGGTAATGATGATTTGTTAATCTTGTAGTTATCTATCCATCCATGTCTTTCTTTGCAATTGTGAAGCACCCTAGCTTGAGTCAATCGAGCTCTACCTTTGCTATTTCATGAATCTGGGCAGATTGTCTACTTGTTTGCGATTTGGCCGAGGATGTTGTTGTTGATCCGTGCATGCTATGTTGTTGTTCTTGCCATGTCTAGCTTATATAATGTATATTCTTAATGGGTGTGTGCTTAGATTGTCGTGCCTTGCTCTTTAGTGAGTGCATCGAGCTCGTAAACATGCCTACTTGATATCTGATTTGCATGCTCCAGTTTTTCATCAAGTCTAAGATCTGATTATGTTTTTGCCATGTTCACATGCTTGCAATTGTATTTTCTGATCCCTTTTGGCTCAAGGTCACTAAGAGACTTTTGTTAAGATCTTTGAGAAGCTCCATGCCATGCCTTGCTTTGCCATGTTAATTTCCTGTAGCATATAGTTTTCATGCTCCAAAGTGTGCTACCTGATCTGAAATTCCAGGCTCGTGTTAATTTCACCAAGTCTGAAATCTGTTTCCGTTTGCATTTTTGCCATGCTTGTTTGAACCTGTTAATGGATGAATTAGCCGTAGCTCAGTGTTCATCTTTTGTCAAGAACCATGAGTGGATCCCTTCCATGTATTTTGTTGTCTTGTTTGAGTGCTGTTGCATATTTATCTTGTTGCATTTAGATGGCTACCTGCTGTTTATCGTAGACCGGTGCCATATTTTCTTTGCTTGCCATTTCCAAACCATGCGTCTGATTCCGGTGTTCTTTATATCGATTTCAACCGAAATCACCTCACCTTTCCAGTTGCACACTTGGATTTCCATGTTGAGGCCAGGTTCAGTCATTCCTTGTCAAATCATGCATATGCGTCGCATACCGCATTCCGCATATCATACCATGTTCATGTGTTGGTTGTTTACTATGTTGTGTGCTTCTTTCCGGTGTTTGCTTCTTCGGGTTGGTTCCGTTAACGTCGCGTTTGTGAGGACCCGTTTGACTACTTCCATTTGTCTCCTTCATGGACTCGTTCTTCTTCCTTGCGGGATTTCAGGCAAGATGATTATACCCTCAAAATCACTTCTATCTTTGCTTGCTAGTTGCTCGCTCTTTTGCTATGCCTATGCTGCGATACCTACCACTTGCTTATCATGCCTCCTATATTGTTGAACCAAAGCCTCTAACCCACCTTGTCCTAGCAAACCGTTGTTTGGCTATGTTACCGCTTTGCTCAGCCCCTCTTATAGCGTTGTTAGTTGCAGGTGAAGATTGAAGTTTGTTCCTTGTTGGAACATGGAGATGTTGTTCCTTGTTGGAACATGTTTACTTGTTGGGATATCACAATATATCTTATTTAATTAATGCATCTATATACTTGGTAAAGGGTGGAAGGCTCGGCCTTATGCCTGGTGTTTTGTTCCACTCTTGCCGCCCTAGTTTCCGTCATATCGGTGTTATGTTCCCGGATTTTGCGTTCCTTACGCGGTTGGGCTATAATGGGAACCCCTTGATAGTTCGCCTTGATTAAAACTCCTCCAGCAATGCCCAACATTGGTTTTACCATTCGCCACCTAGACTTTTCTTTCCCTTGGGTTCTGCAGACTCAAGGGTCATCATTATTTTAACCCCCTGGGCCAGTACTCCTCTGAGTGTTGGTCCGACCGAGCAGACTGCGGGGCCACCTCAGGGCAACTTGAGGTTTGGGTTTACTAATAGGATGTCTCATCTGAGTGTGCCCTGAGAACGAGATATGTGCAGCTCCTATCGGGATTTGTCGGCACATTCGGGCGGTGTTGCTGGATTTGTTTTAACTTGTCGAAATTGTCTTGTAGAACCGGGATACCGAGTCTGATCGGAATGTCTCAGGAGAAGGTATATCCTTCGTTGACCGTGAGAGCTTGTCATGGGCTAAGTTGGGACACCCCTGCAGGGATTGAACTTTTGAAAGTCGTGCCCGCGGTTATGGGCAGATGGGAATTTGTTAACGTCCAGTTGTAGAAAACTAGAAGTTGACCTTAATTAAAATGCATCAACTGCGTGTGTAACCGTGATGGTCTCTTTCCGGCGGAGTCCGGGAAGTGAACACGGTGTTGGAGTAATGCTTGGCGTAGGTTGTTCTAGGATCACTTCTTGATCATAGTTTCTCGACCGTGCTTTGCCTTCTCTTCTCGCTCTCATTTGCGTATGTTAGCCACCATGTATGCTAGTCGCTTGCTGCATCTCCACCTCATACCTTTACCTTACCCATAAGATTAAATAGTCTTGATCGCGAGGGTGCGAGATTGCTGAGTCCCCGTGGCTCACAGATACTTCCAAAACCAGCTTGCAGGTGCCGATGAGTCCATGCAGATGACGCAACCAAGCTCAGCAGGAGCTCAATGAAGATCTTGTCCTTTGTGTTGTTTCGTTCTTGTGGATCAGTAGTGGAGCCCAGTTGGGGTCGATCGGGGACCTTATCGCATTTGGGGTTCTTCTTTTATTTTGGTTCCGTAGTCGGACCCTGTTTGTATTTGGATGTTGTAATGCTTTATTCATGTATTGCGTGAAGTGGCGATTGTAAGCCAACCATGTATCTCTTTTCCCTTATTGTATTACATGGGTTGTTTGCGAAGATTACTTCACTTGCGACTTTGCTTTCAATGCGGTTATGCCTCGAAGTCGTGCTTTGACACATGGGAGATATAGCCGCATCGAGGGCGTTACAAAATTAGTGACGAGCAATTGATAGAAAATCAAATAATTATGAGAATATCTAGGCGTGATCATGTATACAGGCATCATGTCCGTGACAAGTAGCCCGACTCCTGCCTGCATCTACTACTATTACTCCACACATCGTCCGCTATCCAACATGCATCTAGATTATTAAGTTCATAAGAATAGAGTAACGCATTAGGTAATATTCGATGATGTAGAGGGATAAACTCAAGCAATATGATATAAACCCCATCTTTTAATCCTCGATGGCAACAATACAATACGTGTTGTTTCCCTTTCTGTCACTAGGATCGAGCACGACAAGATTGAACCCAAAGCTAAGCACTTCTCCCATTGCAGGAAAGATCAATCTAGTAGGCCAAACCAAACTGATAATTCAAAGAGAGTTGCAAAGATAACCAACCATACATAAAAGATTTCATAGAAGAATCAAATATTGTTCATAGATAGACTTGATCATAAACCCACAATTCATCGGATCTCGACAGACACACCGCAAAAAGAGTTACACCGAATAGATCTCCAAGAAGGTCGAGCAGAACTTCTTATTGAGATTCAAAGAGAGAGAAGGAGCCATCTAGCTAATAGCTATGGACCCGAAGGTCTGATGTAAACTAATCACACATCATCGGAGGGGCCATGTAGTTGATGTAGAGGCCCTCCATGATCAATGCCCCCTCCAGCGGAGCTCCGGAAAAGGCCCCAAGATGGGACCATGAGGGGCCCACGAGGGGGGAGGGCACCCAGGGGGGTAGGCGCACCCCCTGCCTCGTGGCTACCTTGTTGGTTGCTTGACGTCTACTCCAAGTCCTCTGGATCACGTTTGTTCCAAAAATAACTCTCCCGAAGGTTTCATTCCGTTTGGATTCCATTTGATATTCCTTTTCTACGAAACACTGAAATAGACAAAAGAACAGCAATTTGCATTGGGCCTTGGGTTAGTAGGTTAGTCCCAAAAATAATATAAAAGTGTAAAATAAAGCCCATTAACATCCACAACAGATAATATAATAGCATGGAAGAATCAAAAATTATAGATATGTTGGAGACGTATCAAGCATCCCCAAGCTTAATTCCTGCTCGTCCTCGAGTAGGTAAATGATTAAAACAGAATTTTTGATGTGGAATGCTACCTAGCATAATTCTCAATGTAATTCTCTTTATTGTGGCATGAATATTCAGATCCGAAAGATTCAAGACAAAATTCTAATATTGACATAAAAATAATAATACTTCAAGCATACTAACTAAGCAATTATGTCTTCTCAAAATAACATGGCAAAAGAATGTTCATCCCTACAAAATCATATAGTTTGGTCATGCTCCATTTTCATCACACAAGAATGATCTCATCTTGCACAACCCCGATGACAAGCCAAGCAATTGTTTCATACTTTAGTAATCTCAAACTTTTTTCATCTTTCACGCAATACATGAGCGTGAGCCATGGATATAGCACTATGGGTGGAATAGAATATGATGATGGCGGTTATGTGGAGAAGACAAAAAAGGAGAAAGTCTCACATCGACGCGGGTAATCAATGGGCTAGGGAGATGTCCATCAATTGATGTCAATGCAAGGAGTAGGGATTGCCATGCAACGGATGCACTAGAGCTATAAATGTATGAAAGCTCAACAAAAGAAACTAAGTGGGTGTGCATCCAACTTGCTTGCTCACGAAGACCTAGGGCATTTGAGGAAGCCCATTGTTGGAATATACAAGCCAAGTTCTATAATGAAAAATTCCCACTAGTATATGAAATTGACAAAACAAGAGACTCTCTATCATAAAGATCATGGTGCTACTTTGAAGCACAAGTGTGGAAAAAAAAGGATAGTAGCATTACCCCTTTTTTTGGCCTTTCCTTTTTTTATTTGGGACAATGCTCGATTAATGATGATGATCACACTTCTATTTATTTACAACTCAATGATTACAACTCGATACTAGAACAAAATATAACTCTATATGAATGCCTCCGGTGGTGTACCAGGAAGGGCAATGAATCTAGAGTGACATGTATGAAAAATTATGAATTGTGGCTTTGCCACAAATACGATGTCAACTACATGATCATGCAAGGCAATATGACAATGATGATGTGTATCATGATAAATGGAACGGTGGAAAGTTGCATGGCAATATACCTCGGAATGGCTATGGAAATGCCATAATAGGTAGGTATGGTGGCTGTTTTGAGGAAGATATAAGGATGTTTATGTGTGACAGAGTGCATCATATCATGGGGTTTGGATGCACCAGTGAAGTTTGCACCAACTCTCAAGGTGAGAAAGGGCAATGCATGGTATCGAAGAGGCTAGCAATGATGGAAGGGTGAGAGTGCGTATAATCCATGGACTCAACATTAGTCATAAAGAACTCACATACTTATTGCAAAAATCTACAAGTCATCAAAAACCAAGCATTGCACGCATGCTCCTAGGGGGATAGATTGGTAGGAAAAGACCATCGCTCATCCCCGACCGCCACTCATAAGGAAGACAATCAAATAACACCCTATGTTTCAAAAAAATTACACAACGGTCACCATACGTGCCTGCTACGAGACTTGCAAACTTCAACACAAGTATTTCTGAAATTCACAACTACTCAACTAGCACACTCTAATATTACCACCTTTATATCTCAAAACAATTATCAAGTATCAAACTTCTCCTAGTACTCAATGCACTTTTTATGAAAGTTTTTTATTATACCGATCTTGGATGCCTATCATATTAGGACTAAATTCATAACCAAAGCTAATTACCATGTTGTTTTAAAGGACACTCAAAATAATATAAGTGAAGCATGAGAGATCAATATTTTCTATAAATTAGAACCACCGCCGTGCTCTAAAAGATATAAGTGAAGCACTAGAGCAAAATTATCTAGCTCAAAAGATATAAGTGAAGCACATAGAGTATTCCAATAAATTCCGATTCATGTGTGTCTCTCCCAAAAGGTGTGTACAGCAAGGATGATTGTGGTAACTAAAAATCAAAGACTCAAATCATACAAGACGCTCCAAGCAAAACACATATCATGTGGTGAATAAAAATATAGCCTCAAGTAAAGTTACCGATAGAAGAAGACGAAAGAGGGGATGCCTTCCGGGGCATCCCCAAGCTTAGGCTTTTGGTTTTCCTTGAATTTTACCTTTGGGTGCCTTGGGAATCCCCAAGATTAGACTCTTTACACTCATTTTTCCATAATCCATCAAATCTTTACCCAAAACTTGAAAACTTCACAACACAAAACTTAAACAGAAAATATCATGAGCTCCGTTAGTAAAAGAAAACAAACCACCACTTAAGGTACTTTAATGAACTCATTCTTAATTTATATTGGTGTTAAACCTACTGTATTCCAACTTCTCTATGCTTCATACACTCAAATACTAGCCATAGATTCATCAAAATAAGCAAACAACACACGAAAAACAGAATCTGTCAAAAACAGAACAGTCTGTAGTAATCTGTAGGTTTCGAATACTTCTCGAACCCCAAAAATTATAAAATAAATTTCTGGACGTGAGAAATTTATCTATTAATCATCTTCAAATATAATTAACTAAATATCACTCTCCAGTAAAAAAATGGCAGCAAATCTCGTGAGCGCTAAAGTTTCTGTTTTTTACAGAAAGATCGCAAAGACCTTCCCCAAGTCTTCCCAAAGGTTCTACTTGGCACAAACACTAATTAAAAGCATAAAACCACATATAAACATAGTCTAGATGAATTATTTATTACTAAACAGAATCAAAAAGCAAGGAACAAAAATAAAATTGGGTTGCCTCCCAACAAGTGCTATCGTTTAACGCCCCTAGCTAGGCATAAAAGCAAGGATAGATCTAGGTATTATCATCTTTGGTTTTAATTTTCTTATCAGAGTCATGCTCGAATCCGGGAGGTTCCTTACGCTTCCCTTCATATTCGGAATTTTTTAGATCTAAAGAATCCAACCTTTTATTGCAAAGGCTAATTAACATATTCATGCGGTGAAGATTTTCGCTAACACTCTTGAGAGGTTCAAGAGATTTTTGTAAAATTTTCATTACTTCGCAAATATTCTCAAAAACTTGTGCCTCTTCCTAGGCATTATGTGGCCCCTTTGGTGGAGGTAGTGCTCCCATTATTCCCTCTAAGATTTCATGAGCAATACCGGGATCCATTTCAATAAAATTTCCTTTGGCAACACAATCCAAGAGTTGTCTATGGGACATATTTAGTCCAACATAAAAATTGCGAAGTAAAATTCCAAAATTCACCTCTAAGGTGCAATTACGATAAGATTCCATCATCCTAAACCAAGCATCTTTTAAATTTTCTCCTTGTATTTGTTTGAAGTGAAGAACTTCAAACTTGGGAGACAGAGGGAGAGATAAAGGACTGGCCATGATGGCACACGAGACACAAGGAACAAGCGAAAAGAGAGGGCGAATAAAACGACAAGGGTGAAGTGGAGGATAGGAAAATGAGAGGCAAATGGCAAATAATGTAATGCGAGGGATAAGAGTTTGTGATGGGTACTTGGTATGTCTTGGCGTGTGCGTAGATCTCCCCGGAAACGGCGGCAGAAATGGCTCGTTGATGGGAGATCAAATCTTGACTTGACTTGGTGTAAGCCTCCCCGGCAACGGCGCCAGAAATCCTTATTGCTACCTCTTGAGCATTGCGTTGGTTTTTCCCTTGAAGAGGAAAGGGTGATGCAACAAAGTAGCGTAAGTATTTCCCTCAGTTTTTGAGAACCAAGGTATCAATCCAGTAGGGGACTACACGCAAGTCCCTCGTACCTACACAAACAAATGAGAACCTCGCAACCAACGCGATAAAGGGGTTGTCAATACCTTCACGGTCACTTACGAGAGTGAGATCTGATAGAGATAATAATGATAAGATAAATATTTTTGGTATTTCTATGATATAGATTGAAAGTAAAGATTGCAAAATAAACGGTGCCAGAAATAACTTGTTGACGGGAGATTAATATAATGGAGAATAGACCCGGGGGCCATAGGTTTCACTAGTGGCTTCTCTCAAGATAGCATAAGTATTACGGTGGGTGAACAAATTACTGTCGAGCAATTGATAGAAAGCCGAATGATTATGAGAATATCTAGGCATAATCATGTATATAGGCATCACATCCGTGACAAGTAGACCGACTCCTGCTTGCATCTACTACTATTACTCCACACATCGACCGCTATCCAGCATGCATCTAGAGTATTAAGTTCATAAGAACAGAGTAACACATTAGGTAAGATGACATGATGTAGAGGGATACACTCAAGCAATATGATATAAACCCCATCTTTTTATCCTCGATGGCAACAATACAATACGTGTCGTTTCCCTTTCTGTCACTGGGATCGAGCACCGCAAGATTGAACCCAAAGCTAAGCACTTCTCCCATTCCAAGAAAGATCAATCTAGTAGGCCAAACCAAACTGATAATTCGAAGAGACTTGCAAAGATAACCAATCATATATAAAAGATTTCAGATAAGAATCAAATATTGTTCATAGATAGACTTGATCATAAACCCGCAATTCATCGGATCTCGACAAACACACCGCAAAAAGAGTTACATCGAATAGATCTCCAAGAAGATCGAGCAGAACTTTGTATTGAGATTCAAAGAGAGAGAAGAAGACATCTAGCTAATAGCTATGGACCCGAAGGTCTGAAGTAAACTACTCACACATCATCGGAGGGGCCATGGAGTTGATGTAGAGGCCCTTCGTGATCGATGCCCCCTCCAGCGGAGCTCCGGAAAAGGCCCCAAGATGTGATCTCTTGGGTACAGAAGGTTGCGGCGATGGAAATAGGGTTTCGTGGTGCTCCTGGATGTTTTTGGGGTATATGAATATATATAGGAAGAAGAAGTAGGTCGGTGGAGCCATGAGGGGCCCACAAGGGGGGAGGGCATGCCTAGGGGGGATAGGCGTGCCCCTGCCTCGTGGCCACCTTGTTGGTTGATTGACGTCTACTCCAAGTCCTCTGGATCACGTTTGTTCCAAAAATAACTTTCCCGAATGTTTCATTCTGTTTGGATCCCGTTTGATGTTCCTTTTCTGCGAAACACTGAAATAGGCAAAAAAAACAGCAAATATCATTCGGCCTTGGATTAGTAGGTTAGTCCCAAAAATAATATAAAAGTGTAAAATAAAGCCCATTAACATCCAAAACAGATAATATAATAGCATGGAAGAATAAAAAATGATAGATATGTTGGAGACATATCAGTCTACATCATGTCATCATTCTTATTGCATTACTCCATTTCTCCATGAACTTAATACACTAGATGCATGCTGGATAGCGGTCGATGTGTGGAGTAATAGTAGTAGATGCAGGAAGGAGTCGGTCTACTAATCTTGGACATGATGCCTATGTAATGATCATTGCATGGATATTGTCATGAGTATTTGAAGTTCTATCAATTGCCCAACAGTAATTTGTTCAACCACCGTTTGCTATTTTTCTCGAGAGAAGCCACTAGTGAAACCTACAGCCCTCGGGTCTCTTTCTCATATTATTTGCCTTTCCAATCTATTTTCCTTTGCTTTTATTTTTAGCTCTACTAAACCAAAAACCCAAAAATACCTTGCTGCAATTTATTCTTATTTATTTTATTTGGCGTTTGATTTATCAATCTACTACAAATTTACCTCACGTTCGTTTGCCTATCTTGAGGCGCCGTACCCCGGAAGGGATTGACAGCCCCTTTAACACGTGGGGTTGCAAGAACTTGTTATTTGTATGTAGGTGCTATTTACGTTGTGTTGCTTGGTTCTCCTACTGGTTCGATAACCTTGGTTTCACATCTAAGGGAAATTCCTACCGCCGATGTGCTACATCATCCCTTCCTCTTTGGGGAAATACCAACGTAGCTTCAAGCGACATCAGCCACGGCGTGGCTCCATTGATGGCCTGGTACAACCCTGTTTCATCATCAGCAACTCAAGACCCTCGCAAGGGGCCAAGCCTTGCGGGGCGGACGACACCAAGACCTCCACGAAGAGCGGCCTCCTCAGGCTGGCTCCTGAGGAGCGGAGATTTCTATGCAAGGATCACCTTGTGAGGCTCGGATGACGTGAGCCATGACGACCAAGGCCAGGCGGGCGCCAGCCGGCGTAGCGTACCAGTTTCCTCTTTGGTGCTAAGGAGGCAGGCGCGGACGCGGAGTCCCGAGGAATTAGGCAAAGGTTTCCATTCCGGTGCAACAAGACCAAGACCGCTAGGACGGCAGGACGGAGGTCATTGCCAAGCCTAGCATGGTGTCACGACCAGAGGCTTTCGCAGGCGAAGACTACCTTTGTCAGGATAGCATGTACTATTTGTCTCCCTTCGAATTTGGCCGTTGTGGGATCCCTTCCCTCCTTAATTTGGGACGAGGACCAAGGCCATTATAAATAGGACTTAGCCACCACCATATAAAGAGAGATAGGGGAGACCACCCTCACACCCACCACCTCATCGAGCACAAGAAGACTCCTCCTCCTAAGGTTGTTCTCTCACTGTACTAGTTCATCCTCAGCCCCTCGAGGCCAATCCACCACAAAGCAGAAGTAGGGTTTTACACCGCAAGGTGTCCCGAACTTGGGTAAACTGATGTGTCTCTTTTTGATTCAGTTCGTCGAGCTAGGCCATGAGATTAGCGAGTCGGCAGACTAGGGAGGACGCGTTCTTTGCACACACCCCAGAGTTCGAACTTCTCAAGGGTCTACGGAACCTGAAATCCGACACATATCATGCCTAGTGGTTGCTGCACATTGGGTTTAGGAAGTCAAATCTTTTGAAGCTTGATAATCATAGTATTGGTCATACAAGCAATTCATGAATAATTAGTATAAGAGAACTTTCACATGCAAATACACTATCTTGGAAATATTTTGTGATTGTGAGCCCCCATCAAAATATTATATGCCAAAATTGTTGACATTGGACAAGGAAGACAACGTAATGGTTTATGTGTGTTCATATTCACATAGAAGTAATATTCTCATATATCCTTCAACATGTGGTGCTTGCCCCCCATCTTTGCTAGCGAAAAAATCTGCACCAAGTAGAGATACTAATTGTGCATCCAAAAACCCTTAAACCCATATCTTATTTTCAAGGGTCCACCATACCTACCTAAGGATTGAGCAAGATCCTTCAAGTAAGTTGTCATTGGTGCAATAAGGCAATAAAAATTGCTTCTAAAAAGTGTAAGAGAAAATTGAGCGTTGTACGAACTTATGATGGCAAAGAATAAAAGCGACAGACTGCATAATAAATGTTGCTATCACACTACTAGAAAAACCCCTACTAATGGCGCACCTAGTATGGCTATTAGTGGAGCATCCGTGGTGCGCCATTAATAGCACGCCATTAGTAATTTTTACTAATGGCGCACCACCTGGTGCGCCATTAGTATCTGGTATACTAATGGCGCACCTCGGGTGCGCCATTAGTATAGGCCAGGGTGCGCCATTAGTATGCCTTCCAGGGGCCATGTATACCCAGGTGCTTTGGCATACTAATGGCGCACCACCTCTGGATGCGCCATTAGTAACCGCGGCATACTAATGGCGCACTGCCCAGTGATGCGCCATTAGTATGCACTGTCATACTAATGGTGCACTGTCATGTGATGCGCCATTAGTATGAATATTAGGTTTTTTTTATTTTTTTATTTTCTGTTTTTTGCACAGGTTACAAAATGTATAATTTGACAAAATATAGACAGCACACATCAACAACAGATTCATCAAATACAATAGAAGATTAGTCTTTGAATACAATTCATCATATTAGTCTCCGAATACAATTCATCATATTAGTCTCCGAATTGAAAAGACCGAACAAAGATAGAACATTATATTACAAGTCTCGAGACCGCGAGTAGCGAGTCTGTCTTCACATTACAAGTCGATATCGATCATCTAAACTACCATCACATAGAAGAGAGCTGCGGTCATCACGATGAGCATCATCACGATGAAACTCGTCTTCATCCGGTTCCTCCAACGCTCCCTCCCCTCTCCCGCTAGATAGCGGGCGTATCTAGATTCGGCCTCGGCCCTAGTGGTGTACCCTTTGTAACTGTTACCGCTGAATCGGTGAACCTGTCTCCGACACTCCTCCCAGTCATCGTAGACTCCGGGAACCTTACCCTTGTACAGGACATACGTCGGCATCGCTATGCACTAGCCAAACGAAACTTTAGTACCAATTCATAGACAATACATAAGCAATATATAAGTATGCAACAGAACGATCGGAAGAGAAAAGCAAGACATTAATAGCATCGATTACATCTAAGTTGAACGACTCTCAAAACCAAAGAGACATACTACAAGTTCATTAAAGTTTAATTACAACATGAGCCAATCGATGTTTCAGAACTAGACAAGTCAACTCAAGGGACCGGAGCGTGGATGAAGCCGCCGTCTATCGTGGGAGTCATGAAAGAACGGGCGTTGTCATCCTGCATTTGTAGCATTGTGTCGATGTCACTGTTGGACGGTTGATTTCTGAGGTAGAACTGCCCCGAGGTACGAAGGACATCTTGATGGATGATTTCCGAAAACTCCGACTGGATGCGAAAGAATTCTTGTCGGAGGTCCGCGTCCTGGATTGCCGACACGCTCGCGGCCCAATCTTTGAGTTTACTCGGTAGCAGAAGTTGATGATGGTCCCGTACGATCGCCCGCATGTGATGGATGGCGTAGTAGGCACCCTTCTGACCGCCAGGCGGCTGCTTGACGCAGCAGAACATCGTATTGTGGGAGAACACGTGCTTGCCGTACTTACGAATAGGCCTGGTGAAGGTGCCTCCAGATTGGGCGTAGCCGGGGAGAACATCATCAAGAACCTTCTTGACATTTGTGTAGTCTACGTTCGACTGACGGTCCGGGTCGAAATACGTGGCCATAGAATATTTGGAGCTTAGGAGGATGAGCGTGCAACGTGTGTCACTGCAGAAAACACGGAATGTTAAAAGAAAAACGATCGAAATGTAAGAATTCATATGTTACGGGCCGGTTGAGGGGAGGACTTACTCGGGAAAGTAAGGCACGAGGAAGTTATCCTTATCTTGGTTTGCCAGAATGACGCCTTCGAGGTAAGAACTCGCGACTTGCCGGTCCCCAGCGCTGCCCAAGATCTTGCCACGCATGTAGAAGGGGTCGACTATCACGATGTCCGGGGTCTTGTCGCGAATGATCCGCATCTCCATACTCAGCGAAAATAGCCGAACGAAGGTGTAGTGCAGCGGATGAAGGTTCAACATAGCGTGGATGTCATCAAAACGCAGGACGATCGTACGCCCGATGGAGTTATCCACAAAGCCCTTTCCCTCTAGCACCTTGGCCGCGAAAACCGGGTATGCCACATCCTTCTCTCTAAGACGCCGCTTCCCCAAAGCAAGAACACTGTCATGCAGACTCCGCATAGCACCGGTTGCAGCATTGAGCATATTTGTCGGTAGCATCGCCCTACCCGCCACATGCACCCTCCTCGAGATATCCTGCGGTGAAGGTGGCCCGTCCTGAGCACGGATCGTACTCGGTGCCGGCTGGCTCGCACCCTTCTTAGTCTTTCTTTTGCGTGCCTTCTTCTTCTCCTGTAATGGGACCGAGTTCTGCTCATAGACCGCCTTCTTGAGTGTGTTGGGGCTGATAATATTTTGCACCTCGCCTATCTGAGGCTCGGTGAAGTCGGCAGCTGGAGGCGTCTCCTGAGAGCTGATCGCCAGACGGCGCCTGTTGCAACTTGGCTTCTCCACGGTACGAGCTAGATCGCACACGTCTTTTGTTGGGTTTGGTTCTTGAGAAGGAGGCCCCATGAAGTCGCCATCGTACCCATGCTCGGCAAAGTACTGATCGACATTGCCAAATGTATCATCGTCGTCGTCCTCGTCGTTCTGATCCTGTGCCATATGCATGTTTGGATCCAGTGGCATAGGGATGTCCGGCACCGTTACAGCGGTCTTGCCATGGGGCCGACTTGGCGCCGGCACGACTGGCGGTGTTGTCTTTGGGGTGGTGTCCCCCGCCCCCAAACGAATCTGGCTCTTCGGCCAAAGCAGGGGCCAGCTCAGGCAGGCGCTGAGGGTCATCACGTCTTCATCGTCGGCCCCGACGGGTCGAATCGGAGGTAACAAGTCGTCGCAGCCTGGCAGCACCCGAACCAATTGAACCCTAAACAAGTTGGGTGGCATCTGGGTACCGTGGAACAAGGGGTTGCCCGGTTGAACGATTTTGCCCTTGGCGACATCGACCAACTCGTTGTTCACGAAGTGGAGGAGAGTGCACGGAACGTCGGCGGCGCCCTGCGAAAACATGTAGGGCGTCAGGGATGCCCAGTCAAAGGCAAGGAGATGAAGTCCTCGGCCGAGAGAGGCTTAATTAGTTACCGTGATGATGGCGTCGAGCTCGGCTAATGTCGAGGCACCGCCAACGGCGGGCGTGCAGTTGACGGAGGGGCCGCTTGCTGAAGAGGTGCCGGCCGGCGTACACCCGGGTGCATTAAGCTCCCGTGCCGGCGTCGGAGACACCAATGCCGCCTCCGCCGGAGGCACCAATGGCCCCGCCATCGCATTATGCGAGTTGCTAGCCGTGAAGCTAGGAATCGGGGGCGGCCCCTGTTGGCCGCCCGCAATCCACGCACTCAACCCCGAGATCAAGGTAGGCACAAGGGCGGTGATCGTCGCTCCGAGTCGTTGTTCCACTTGCTCTTGGACAATCTCCGGAATCCGCGCCACCTGTGCCTTGAGTTCTTGAACCTCTCGCGCCTGGCTTTCCGAGCTGGTCTTTTTCTCCTTCCGCACACCAGCGGTATAGTATGACCCCCATTTTGTCGACAAGCCTTTGCCGGCCACACGACCAGCTGACGTCGGCTTACTGAGCTTATCCTTGTTCTTCATTACATTCAACCCCCTATTTAGAGTGGTGTCCCAAGGGTTGCTCTTAGTCGACTCCGCGCTACTGCTTTCAGTCGCCTGCGGAAGGAATGTGAACCATTTAGAAATTTGGCTTCATTAATTAGAATGCAACCATATGGAGCTAATTACGCGGGGGTGTATTCCTTACCAGAACAAGCTCAAGCGCCCTGGTCTTCGGATCCGTGGTAAGCTCCTTTGTTATCGGGTCCTCCTTGTACCGGGCCCTGACATAGTTCCTAGTCTGCTTGTTACCGATGTATTTCTCGAAGCGGGGCGGTAGGCCTTCCTCGGCACGGTCCGCGTCCTCCTTGTCCCATATAGGCTCCGCCACTCTGTAACCGCCGGGACCGAGTGTGTGTTCCCCTATGTTCAGCTCCCGCATTTGTTTCCCCCACTCACTTGATTGGGAGCTTGCGGTGCTCGAGCAATTGATCTTGAAGTCGTTGTAGTCATCTTCGGTGATCGAAGGATTTTTCTCCTTGATCTTCTGATAACTCTCACCTTTCTCGATCATTCTCTTCACATTGCTTTTCCAAGTAGACAGGGCCTTGCTCATCTTCGTGAGGGCAGCATTGTTCACTTTATTCCCTTTGAGGCTTGTGTTTTCAAATTCAGCGGGGAAGTTGTATCGTTCGTGCAGCTTCGTGAAGAGGAGGTTGCGCAAATTCCCTCGGTCAGGATGCCTCAGGTTCTCGGTGTTGATCGAGACGGTGCTCCGGACAATGCACCCGAGCTGAAGCGAGTACCCCTTGACTATTCGTTCGGGCGCCGTTGGATTCCCGTTGGAGTCCACTTCAGTAACTTCCTCCTTGAGGGTGCGGAGCACGATCGGGTGCCGGTCCTTCCGTTGCCTCTTCGGTTGGCTGCCATCTGTGCGTGTGCCACCATCATCAGTGGTGGCATCCTCGGCGGCACCATCAGTGGTGGCATCAGTGTGGTCATCCTCGGCGGCACCATTCGTGGTCTCAGGATCGGTGGGGAAGGCGGCGGCCTCATACAAGTGACGTTGTTCCTCCATCTCCTGGGACAGCTCCCAGAATGCCTTGCCGCCCGAACCCCCGGCCTCATTGTTGTGGGCCATGTTTCTCTCTAAATAGAAACAAAGTTTGGTCAAAAAGTTGGTTATTGTCAAGGAACAAGATCATGGTCTCATCATTTAGGGTTTGTCGACACCGAGGCATCCTAAAATCTAAGCTTTTATCATTGAGGGTTTTTCGACGCCAAGGCACCCTAAAAGCCTAACCTTTCATCATTTCGGTTTTTATCGACACCGAGGCACCCTAAAAGCCATGCATTAGTCACAAGTACGCCGGGGCACTTGATCCTACTTAATTAACTACTAAGATACCCCGGCCCATGCATTAGTCACAAGTACCCCATATGTCCTATTTTTAGCAAAGTCATGCTAAAATTCACAGAAAATTTCAGCATGACCTTTACTGAAAATAGGACATATGGAGTACCCGAATTTGCCGGAACGGAAGTTAATCGACATTCCGGCAAACTCAAGGGCCTCTCGGGGTACCTGCAAAATCATCACGACACGATGGTCGGAGACAAAACCCAGCAAACTATCACCACAATGTGCCTCTACTTTCATATGGATGAAAAGGCCACAATGTGCCTCTACTAGCACCACAATCTTAGTTGCAGGTAATCTGTGTGTGTGTGTGCTGTTCCTTGCGTGTTTGTGGATAGCTGCTGAATATCGACACACAAAGCTACTTGTTTTCCTCAGAGAAAAAAAGCTAGTACTTATTTCCCTTATCAAATAAACAGTCAAAAGGAAATACTGCATATTGGAACATCAGTATGCATTGATTTATGAAAGAGACAGCCTAGCATGGGCAGCAAGAGCCACTCAGGCTAGCCAAGGAGACTGCCCATGAAACCACACCCCAAGGTAGAAGCCATCATTCATTACAAATTTGAATATATGATATTCCAGAAAATAATCTGTCTACAAAATGAGATACATTCCGTTTGAACTACCAAGTTACACAAAGAAAATGCACCTAAGCACCAAGAGGAACTGTTACAACTCCATAAGGTATATCCAAGTCACTGCTACTCATATTCAAAAAACCTAACTCCAATATAACCAGAAAGATTGTAAAACATTATATCTCCATGCTGACACGAACTGAAAGCGTAACAAAAATACCTATTATTCTAGGCAGCTGCCTTGCTAGTGATTCGGTGTCGTCGCAACTGGATCCCTCCCACTCGACCTGCGATCTTCTACAAGGAAAAAGTAGCAGCTCAGTCAACCACCATATAATTTTACAAGGAAAAAATGCTACTTGGCACAAGTGTAAACGAGAAGCTTGAGGTAGCAGCAGATTGAAGTGATAAAGTGCAAAGGAGATTTCACAAAACAGTACTCTTAGTACATTTGCTATTTCACAAAATATAGCAAATCTGCTAGAGTTGCTCTTAGTACTCCCTCCGTTCCATAATTCTTATCATGGTT
This sequence comes from Triticum dicoccoides, assembly GCF_002162155.2. NCBI lineage: Eukaryota > Viridiplantae > Streptophyta > Magnoliopsida > Poales > Poaceae > Triticum > Triticum dicoccoides. Next base: position 142,851,253 of record NC_041388.1, on the reverse strand, counting down.
GAAATGGCTCCACGAGACGAGGGAGGATCAAACTGAATACGCACAGCTTACTCGATTGCTCGAGAGCATGCTTATATCAGCAATGGTCAATCATCATTGCCCCAAATCAGAATTCTATTTCAAAAAACATAGCAGAAAAAATGCCTAATGGACAAAGGTCTCTGTTAATTTTGGCGGTGAGCAAAAACATAGCAAATGGCAAAAAACATAGCAGAAAAAACATAGCAGAAAAAACATAGCAAAAACATAGCAGAAAAAATCATCATTGCCCCAAATCATCATTGCCCCACTTCTGGTGGTGAGCAAATGGCAGCGAATTTTGATAATTCGAACAGTTACTATGTCTAATGGACAAAGGTCTCTGTTATAAGCATGCCAGGAAGAGTGCAAAGCAAAAGCGATGCAAAACTATATGTAAAAAGAAGGCAGCAACAACACAGAATTACCCCAAAAGAATAAAGAATATGCTACCTACTGAAAGCAGCAAAATGATCATGGATTACAAGTTTGAAGAAGCAAGCGAGAAGAAGCTATCTCCTGAAAGCAACAAAATCCCAAACAATAAAGAACAAGTACAACTAACAGAAGAGAAAAATTAAATTACCAAACAATAAAGAACAACCACTGCCTGCATTTTAACTTAAATGCAAACCACCAAAATCAATGTCAAGCAAAACCAAATAGTGCCTACAAACAATATATTTTGCATTAAACAGAGAGCATTGTTTGGCATACAGAACCCGTAATAATTTGTGGTCACCAATAGCTTGCAAAATTATGTAACAAGGGAGAATATTGGGCTATGCAATCATCCTGATGCCTACTGACCTACATCTAACTTCAAGTAGAAAGGAAACATGTACTTTAGAATCAAGATGAAATTGCACACATTATGGCAGTTGAAAGAAAGAAACTGCTCAATTACACAAACTATTACAAAGGCTTCTCAGGCTTGCTTAGTAGTACCGCATTCATGAAGAGACACAATGGTAGACCTGTATGCAAACTATTATGGGAAATCCAATAGAACTAAAAAAATCTGTACAAAGAGTTCATTTGATATTGAAGAATTTCACTTAACATTATCATTTTGTTATCCAACACTCAACACATACATGGCAAGAGAACATTATATTATACATAGCCAATGAAGGCCTCACATATTAACATTATATTATACATAGCCTAAGAAGTGTGACAACTTAGGGCCTCTTTGATCCAAGTAAGTTCACAGGAACTTCGCAGTAGAGAGAGAGAGAGAGAGAGAGAGAGGAGCTTGCACCAGCATCACCACCACCAGCACCAGCAAGTTTGAGGCCTCTTTGATTCAAAGGAATTTTGGAGGATCCTATCACATATTCCTGTGACTTTTATCTATGATCACATATTCCTGAAATAGCAAATGTACTAAAACAGTAGAGTGGCATTTATCTATGATCAACAGATCCGCCAAAGAGCATAACAAATTTCTATATACATTTAACATAATCGATCATTCAAACTTGATTCTAAGGATCAACTACTCTAGGTATGTACGTACATGGCAGAAGATAACACCTAGCAATAGCAACAAGAGAACATAGTTTCGTCCCTTAGGAAAAAAAAACACGCCAGAGCATGAGAGATGGAGAGAGCAGAGAGAGAGAGAGGGGGGATGATACCTTGACGAGCTCCCCTGATGGCGTGGGTAGTAGGGTCGGGGCAGCGTCCCGGGAAGAACTAGGCACACGCGGTCCGAGGTGCGTGCAGCCTGCGCGCGAGAGGAACCAGCATCATCAGGGAACCTTGACGATGAAAGGGGGAAGGGGAGGTATCATCAGGGAACCAGCAGCATCACGCGGCGGCACAATCGAATCGAACAAAGGGGGAAGGGGAGGAGAAGAGGACCTTGCGAGACCTTCAATGGCGGGGTCGCGGGAGAGAAGAAGCACGCGAGCAGCGGCGTGGTCGATGGGAGCAGCTCGAGCAGAGGTGGCGGCTGATCTGGCCGGCGTCGAGGGCGGCGGGGCGGCGGGGCGGCGGCGTCGGGAGAGGAGAGGGGAAGGGGATCGAGGGCGAGGGCTC
>NC_041388.1:142848371-142848922 GCF_002162155.2 Triticum dicoccoides | reverse complement strand
GCGAGGGAGAGGAGAGGGGAAGGGGATCGAGGGCGAGGGCTCGGGCGAGGGAGAGAGAGGGGATCGAGGGCGAGGGCTCGGGCGAGGGAGAGAGAGGGGATCGATACGAAGTAGGGGGGCACAATACTAATGGCGCACCACCCGTCGGTGCGCCATAAGTATATACATGCTAATGGCGCACCTCGGCCTGGTGCGCCATTAGTATTTTTTTTTATTTCCGCTCGAGCCAACAGGTTATCTCCCACCTGACCTTATCCACATCAACTCCCCTCTACTAGCTCGACTGGTCAGGTGCCAGTTCTCACACCAGGAGGTCCTGGGTTCGATTCCTAGGCTCCACAAAAAAAATTTATGCATTTTAAAATGCTGTTTGATACTTATTTGTTTTTAAATATGTTCAAACTTGTTTAAATCATAACAGTAATTTTATTATAAGACAGTAATATTTTTTTATAAGACAGTAATTTTTTTTATAAGACAGTAATATTTTTTTTAAAAATATCATCAAACAGTAATGCCGGTGGAGCGGGGGAGGGTGCGGGGGGTCGGTG
>NC_041388.1:142844630-142848101 GCF_002162155.2 Triticum dicoccoides | reverse complement strand
GAGGGGTGCGGGGGGTCGGCGGCGGCGGTTGAGTAGGGGAATCGAGGGTGCGGGGGGTCGGCGGCGGCGGCCGGTGGACCGGGGGGTGCTCGGCGGCGAGGGGGACCAGATCTGGCGAGGTGGGATAGCGATCGAGATGGAGGGGGACCGAGATCGAGTGTCCATGAAATTTAAAAATATTCATGATAGTTCAAAAAGTGCCCATGAAATACAATCGAGAAATGAAGGCTACGATTTAAATACAATCGATCTTAGCTAGCTATCTGTTAACAATCTTCTTGCCCCTCTTTTTCGCAAATGGAGTTCTTCTGTGGAACGGACGTCCTTTAGGTAGGGTGGTCCTGCTTCTTCTTGTGGTGTATGCTGCTACTTCATCATCGTTGTCATGTTCGATCCTCGGGTCGCCGTACTTGTCGAAGTCTTGCTCATTGGCTACTCCATCCATTCCGATGATCTTCCTTTTGCCTCTCCTCACGACAACACGACTGGGCTTTGGCGGGTCAGTAATGAAGAAGCATTGGTCCACTTGGGAAGCCAGTACCCATGGCTCATTTTTCGCGGTGACGTTTGCGCCCGCGGTCTTGGATTTGGCTTCGGGTATAACCATGGTGGTGAAATATCGGTCTTCTTTTATGACGTTCTTGGCCCATCTGACACGGAACATCGGGACCTTCTCTCCAGCGTAGCTCAGCTCCCAGATCTCCTCGATCCTTCCGTAGTATCTGTCCTTGTCGTTACCGGTGTAGGATTCCATCGTTACCCCGGAGTTCTGATAACCATCGCTCTTCATGTCCTTGGCCTCGGTGTAGAATGTGTAGCCGTTGATATCGTACGCCTCATAGGTCATCAGGTTGTGCTCGGCGCCCTGTGACAAGGCGAATATGAGTTGTTCTTCCGCTGAAGAATCCTCATGTAAAGGGTACGACAGAAGCTTCTGCTTGAACCAACGCGTGAAACATGAGTTGTGCTCTTTGAGTATATCTCCGTCCGTCCTTTGTTGGCCTCGGTCATTGTACATCTTCTTAATAAAGGTTTTGTGCTCTACCACCCAAGGATCGACCACGTCTATGTGTTGTAGCACGACTAGGTTTGCTCTTTCAAAGTCGGCGAGTCGACCCTCGAAGTCGACATGCATTTCGCGGCGACCCTCACGGTGACCCCATCCAGCGAGCCTGCCGAGGTGCCTGTTGACGGGCAGACCAACGGGGTTCTCGATGCCTAGATAATTCGTGCAGTAGGAGATGCACTCTTCGGTCAGAAAGCCCCTGGCTATGCTTCCCTCTGGACGTGACATGTTGCGAACGTATCCTTTGATGACACCATTCATCCTTTCGAATGGCATCATGCTGTGCAGGAACGTCGGCCCGAGTTGGATGATATCCTCCACTATATGGACCAGCAGATGCACCATAACGTCGAAGAATGCGGGCGGGAAGTACATCTCAAGCTCGCATAGTATCACCACGATCTCTTCCTGTAGCCTTCTGAGTTGCCTCACGCCAATCGACTTCCGAGAGATGACGTCGAAGAAGTTGCATAGGCCAAATAGCGTTTCATGGACGTGCGCGTCCATGATCCCACGGATTGCAACTGGAAGTATCTGCATCATCAGCACGTGACAGTCGTGAGACTTCATCCCGCTGAACTTCTGCTTCGCTGGGTCTAGGTATCTGCTTATCTTCCCCGCGTAGCCGTAAGGAAGTTTTACTCCTAGGAGGCAGGTGAAAAACTGCTCGATCTCCTCCTGACTTAGAGTGAAGCACGTGGGAGGGTAGTCATTTCCGGTCTTCTTGGCCTTTTTGCCTTTGCGACGACTTTCTGTGTCCTGCTTCGCCTCATCATCATCATCATCATCATCATCATATATAGCGTGAAGCTCCTGCCTGATGCCCATTGATTTCAAGTGTGCCCTTGCTTTCGGCCCATCTTTGGTCCTCTCTGGCATGTTGAGCAGGGTACCAAGCAGACTCTCGCACACGTTCTTCGTGATATGCATGACATCAAGGCTGTGAGGCACACGGTGGATCTTCCAGTACGGCAAGTCCCAGAAAACAGACCTCGTTTTCCATACCTTCAGCAGCGGCTCTGGCGCCTTTTGCTTCTTTCCCGGCAGTGGGCAGTCTTTCCAATTTTTCAACAGCTTGTCTATTTCCTCGCCGCTCCTCGCACACGGGCGTTTTCGGGGTTCGGTTTCACCATAGAACAGATCCTTGCGTTTCCTCCACGGGTCATCGTTGCGAAGCCACCTTCGATGTCCCATGAACACGGTTTTCGAAGACCCGGGATCTCTATCTAGCTGGCGATACATTGTGTCATCCATGCACCTTACGCATCCAGAAAATCCGTGGACTACCTGCCCCGCAAGATATCCGTAACCGAGATAGTCGTGCACCATCGTGAGCAGTGCGGCTCTCATAGGGAAATATTCTTTCTCTGCGGCGTCCCACGTATTGGCTGGCGTTTTCCACAGCGTGTCAATCTCCTCTTTCAGCAGCCCCAGATACAGATTGATGTCGTTCCCTGGTTGTTTCGGCCCTTCAATTAGCATACTCATGTGAATGTACTTCCTCTTCATGCACAACCAGGGGGGAAGGTTGTACATCCACACGAACACAGGCCAGGTGCTATGTGTGCTTCTCTGGCTGCCAAATGGATTGACTCCATCGGTGCTCACGCCCAGCATGATGTTCCTTGGATCATTCCCAAATTCTGGGTATTCGAAGTTCAACGCTTGCCACTAGCTCGCATCCTTAGGGTGACTCAGCATCTTGTCTTTTTTATCTATCTCCGGATCATTTGCGTCATCTTCTCGCTTCTTCTCCTCCCTATCTGTGTGCCAACGCAGGAGCTTTGCTACCTTAGGGTCCACGAAATACCGCTGCAGACGAGGAGTGATCGGAAAATACCACACCACTTTTCGAGGAGCTTTCTTCCTCTTCTTGTATCGAGTGACACCGCACACCGGACATATGGTAGACTCCGCGTGCTCATCCCGATAAATGAAGCAATTGTTCATGCACACATGGTATTTCACGTGCGATAAATCCAGAGGACACACGATTTTCTTTGCCTCCTCCAAACTAGTCGGGCACTTGTTCCCCTTAGGAAGACGTTCGTGCCAGAATGACATGTTCTCGTCGAAGCATGCGTCGGTCATTTTGTGTTTTACCTTCATCTCCAGAGCCATGAGCGTTACTTTCAGGCGGGTATCCTCGGGCCTGCATCCTTCATACAATGGAGTAACCACGTCTAACTCAAGTTGATCCATCTTGGCTTTCTCTCGGGCGGCAGCTCTTGCGTTATCCGTCTGCTTGAGAAGCAGCTCTTGAATATGAGGGTCCTGCACCCAGCCCATCGATGGTCCAGCGTCGTCTGCTCCGCCGGCATCATCATCATGTCCTGCATCTTCTACATGATGACTGTGTACAGCATCACCGTCGTGATCATCTCCTAGGGATTCTTCGTCTTCTC
>NC_041388.1:142833338-142844458 GCF_002162155.2 Triticum dicoccoides | reverse complement strand
GCCCGGCCCCCATGGACGACTTCGTAGTCATCTTCATCACCTTGCCACCGATAGCCATCCATGAAACCACGCAAGAGCAGGTGGTCCCGCACCTGCCCGGAATCCGGGTCCGCAATAAGGCTATTCAGCTTGCATCTTCGACACAGACATCTTATCTCCGTCTCGTTCATTTGAAGCATCTCGGCCTTCGCGGACCTCAAAATCCTATTCACGATGCCTTCGGTCATCGTGCGGACCATGGTCGCCTGCGGGGTAGAGCAAAACGATATTTTAGAACCAAGAAAAAAATTTGGCATGACTTTCCCTAAAAATAGGACCAAAAAGAATGCTTAATGCCAAAATTCTCGCCGAAACGGAAATGAATCAACATTCCGGCAAAATATTGGCAACTATCGCATTTCAAATACCGGTACACCTCCAAACACAAACACATATGCAACACCACAAACATATGCAACACCACGAACATACATAGATCTAGCTAGGCCATAAAAAGTGCATGTGCACATTGTTGTAGGGAGAACAACATAAATATAGCTTCCCCCCTTACTTACCTAGCAAAACAAGGTAACTTAACCACTTAATTTGAATGAATCTATGGTGGAAATGAGGTGAAAAAGAGGAGGCACCCGAGACAAGGAGGAGGCGGTGGAGAGAATGAAGTGGGGAGAAAGTGAGTGTGGGAGGAGAGGCTGTCCAAAATATCTTGTTGCTGCCCACTTACTAATGGCGCACCAGCAATAAATGCGCCATTAGTAATCCAGGTTACTAATGGCGCACCCCCTGATGGTGCGCCATTAGTACTTTTGCAAAAAAAGGAATAAAAACAATAATAAAAAAATAACATTAGTGGCGCACCTTCCGGCCGGTGCGCCATTACTAGTTACAACTAGTAATGGCGCACCACCAGAGGATGCGCCATTAGTATGTTTGGACAGGTGCACTAGTTCAAAAAAAAATTGGTACTAATGGCGCACCGTGAGCAGGGTGCGCCATTAGTAGTTTCAACACTAATGGCGCATTAGGGTGTGGTGCGCCATTAGTATATACTAATGGCGCACCACATGTCTGGTGCGCCATTAGTGTCAATTCCATCTATAGCCCTTTTCCTAGTAGTGTCATAAAGGGCAATATAACGTGACATTCTTTTGCACTAAGAGGTTGAGCATACAAACAAAAAGCGCATGGCAACCTCTGCTTCCCTCTACGAAGGGCCTATCTTTTACTTTTATGTATTTACTTTCATGCAAGAGGCAAATTTTTTCTCTCTATTCCATTTTATTTTTCTCTTTTGGCAAGCATCATGTGGTGAGGAAAGATCTAGGCACATATATCCAGTTGGATATGGCTAGCATGAGTTATTATTGTTGACATCACCCTTGAGGTGAATACGTTGGGAGGCGAAATTATAAGCCCCTATCTTTTTATGTGTCCGGTTGAAATGTTTTTCTCATGTGTATGTGGTGAGTTTTAGCAATCATAGAAGACTATATGATGGTTGAGTATGTGGAGCTCTTACTTAGACTCTGTTGAATAAGTTGAATTGCAATTGCTTGGTGACTGAGAACATAGGTTGTTGAGTTTCAAGAGAATTCATTGTTTGAACCTTAACATGTGAATTGGTTGCTACTTTAACATGAGAGGTTTTATAAGAAAGAATTGTTGTTATGATGCTAGGGAAAGTCATTGAAATTGTCATTGATCAAACTTGTGCACTTCGCTAGCATTCACACTTCATAAATTATTTCTTTTATCATTTACCTACTCAAGGACGGGTAGGAATTAAGCTTGGGGATGCTGATACATCTCCAACGTATCTATATGTCTCCAATTTATTGAAATTGCCATGTTGTTATATTATCATTCTTGGATGTTTTACAATCATTTTATAGCAACTTTATATCATTTTTTGGGACTAACCTATTGATCCAGTGCCGAGTGCAAGTTGCTGTTTTTTGCTTGTTTTTTACATCGCATGAAATCAATATCAAACGGAGTCCAAACACCGTGAAACTTTTTGTTGATTTTTTATGGACCAAAAGACATCCAACGGGCCAGAGCAGCACCTAGGGGGATGCCCCGAGGGGGGCACAACCCACCAGGTCAAACCTGGGGGCCCAGGTGCGCCCAGGTGGGTTGTGCCCAACTCGGTGGCCTCCCACACCCCCTCTTTGCCCTATAAATTGCCAAATATTCCAAAACCCTCGGGGGTAACCCTAGATCAGAAGTTCCGCCGCCGCAAGGCTCTGTGGCCATAAGAAACCAATCTAGACCCCATTCCGGCACCCTACCGGAGGGGGAAATCAACACCGGTGGCCATCTTCATCATCCCGGCAGCCACCACGATGAGGAGGGAGTAGTTCACCCTCAGGGCTAAGGGTTTGTACTAGTAGCTATGTGTTTAATCTCTCTCTCTCTCTCTCATGTTCTTGAGACGTCGCGATCTTGATGTATCACAGGCTTTGTTAGTATAGTCGGATCATATGGTGTTTCTCCCTCTGTATCTTGTTGTGATGAATTGAGTTTTCCCTTTGGGATTTCGTTTTATCGGATTGAATACTTTTATGGATTCAAGAGCACTTGATAGATGTCTTGCAAATTAATACTCGTGGTGACAATGGGGTATCATATTGATTCACTTGATAAATGTTTTGGCACTCAACTCGCGGATTCCCAAGGTGACACTAGGTAATCTACACATAGGGGTTGATGCACGTTCTTGTCTTTGTTTCTCCGGTAGAAATCTTGGGGCACTCTTTGAGGTTATTTGTGTTGGATTGAGTATTATCAATTTGAAATTATTTGGTGTTATTTTAGTACAAACTCTTGGATTGATCGATCGGAAAGAATAGCTTCGTGGTGGTTTTGTAACCTATAAAAGATTTCATCGTATGTTCTGCACTAGATAGGAACTTTGGAGTGATTCTTCTTTGCACTTTGAGGGATGGTTATATGATCCAATTATATTAGCATTTTTGAGAGATTGCACTAGCGAAAGTACGGATCCTAGGCCTCATTTTCAATCATTGCAATACCTTTTTTGTGCCCGTTTACTATTTGCTACCTTGCTGTTTTTATTTATTCAGATTATAAAAATATATTTCTACCATCCATATTAAAATTTTATCACCATCTCTTCGCCAAACTACTGCACCTATACAATTTTCCATTTTATTAGGTGTGTTGGGGACACAAGAGATTCCTTGTATTTGGTTTGCAGGGTTGTTTGAGAGAGACCATCTTCATCCTACACCTCCCACAGATTGATAAACCTTAGGTCATCCACTTGAGGGAAAATTGCTACTGTCCTACAAAACTCTACGCTTGGAGGCCCAACACGTTTCTACAAGAATAAAGTTGCATAGTAGACATCAAGCTCTTTTCTGGAGCCGTTGCCGGGGAGGTGAGTGCATGAAGGTATATCTTTAGATCTTGTAATTGAATCTTTTAGTTTCTTGTTTTATCACTAGTTTGGTTTATAAAAGAAAACTACATGAAAAATGGAATTGAGGTTGCATCATATTATTGATCATCTTTATAATATCTTTCTTGAAAATGATGGTTCGGAAAATTGTGCTCAATTGTTAGAAGAAGTCAATAAAATGTTTGGCACAAAATATTTGAACGATGAGCATGATTGCAATGTTGCTAGTATGAATTCTTTGAATATCCAAAATGCTAATGATGATTGCACTAGTCATGAGAAAAATGTTTCTTATAAGCATGTCAATTTTTGTGGAGTGCATAAAGTTTGTGAAGACGTGCCTTATAGGGAAGATAGCTTTTGTAAGAAGCATAAACATGATAGAACCAATTCTTTGCTCAAAGTGATAGATGAATTTGCTACAAAATTATGTTCTCTTTGTCCTATTACTTGTGATCTTTGCAATAAAGTTGGTCACCTTAATTTCCAATGCATACTTTTTCATGATCGAATCATGTCCAAATATTGCAATAACTTGATCACCCTTGAAATTTATAATGAGCTTTGTCTATTTTTGGGGAGTGAAGAATTGATACATAAAAATAGTTGGTTTGAAGTATTCATCCTCACAGATGACATTGAAACTAAACTAAAAATATATCTATATGTTTTGCATGGTAAATTGAAATGAAAATGCTTATATTGCCAACTATAGAAAGATGGGGAAACCAATAGAATACAAAAAGGAATACTAATGAAAGGGTAGAGATTTCTACTTTCCCTCCTATTGTCTCTCATGATGAAATAGGTGACGAGGAGGAGCTCCCTATTCAACTAGTCTAATCAATAATAAGCTCGAAGAAATTAATTAAACCCACACATGATGTGGTGAAGAAGAAGAAAAGAACAAAGAAAAGAGGTAAAAAGGCATCTCTCCCAAATAGTGTTGCTCCTATTATTGTTGTGCCTCATGAAAATGAATCAAAAATAATTGTGGAGGATGATGCACTTGATGATATTGCTTCTATGTCTTATGGCACAATGTCCAAGAGCACTATTAATGATGATTTTTTATGCATGTTGCGTGTTGTGATGATTATGATTGGGAATATAATGATACTTCTTATAATTTTGGAAATCTTTTTGGCACCAACTTGGAAATTATGATGATAAAAGTTACTATAATGTTGGTGCTATTCATACTATTAGTGATGAGAATGATTATGATTGTTATATGACAAGCCACAAGCTTGGGGATGCTATGTTTGATGAGAATGAAATTTTTGAGAATTTATTTGCTGAAATTAATGTTTGTCCCAAGCTTGGGGGTGCTATGCTTAATGGAGATGATCTTTTTAGTCCCCTTACTTTGAATGATCAAATTTGCTATGATGATTGCATGCCTCCTATTTATGATGATTATTGTGATGATACTTATGTTATAAAAATTAGTGATAATTATTATCATAATTTTGAATATACTTTTACTGAACATTACTCTCTTAATGTGGGAATAAGTTTTAGTATTCAAGTTTCATATGATACTCCCACTATTGTGAATGAGAATAAAAAGACTTATATGGAGAGTAATAAATTTTCTATGCTTTTGGATCATGAAAAGAATGCTTTACGTGATGGTTATATTGATGAATTCATTCATGATTCTACTAAAAATTATTATGAGAGAGGAACTTATGATTCATGATGCTCTCTTTGTGTTTCAATTCCTATCTTTTATGCGAGCATCATTGAAATCATCATGCCTAGCTAAAAGGCATTAAAGAAAAGAGCTTGTTGGGAGACAACCCAACATTTACCCCTACTATTTTTTTGTGTTAACATGATTAAGATACTGAATTAATCATGTTTTATAGCTTCTCTTTCAATAAAGTGCCAAGTAAAGCCTTTCGGATGGTGTGGATGATAGTTGATTTGATCTTGCTGAAAAATAGAAACTTTTGCGCTTAGGAAAATAATTCTCATTTTTAACAGAAGCATGATAAAATACTGATTCTTTTTGCAGAACATCAATAGATAAATTTCCCATGATGTAATGATTTTTCAGAATTTTTGGAGTAGCAGAAGTATGGTTGGAGTACAGATTACTACATATTGTTCTGCTTTTGACAGATTCTGTTTTCAATGCACAAATTGCTTGTTTTCTAGTTTCTATGGCTTATATTGCTCAATATAAATTGTGGAAATGATATGCTACAGTAGGAATTGTGTGAGAACAATTATGAATCTTGTCTTTGACAGTACCAAAGTTAAATGGTTTGCTCTTTATCATACTAACCTATCTCACGAAGTTTCGTTAAGTTCTTTGTGATTGAAGTTTTCAAGTTTTGGGTGAGACATCGATATGAGGAGAATAAGGAGTGACAAGACCCTAAGCTTGGGGATTAACAAGGCACCCCAAGGTAATATTCATGGAATATACAAGCAACTAAGCTTGGGGATGTCCCGGAAGGCATCCCCTCTTTCGTCTCCAACATTATCGGTAACCTCACTTGGAGCTATATTTTTATTCGTCACATGATATGAGTTTTACTTAGAGCGTCATTTTATTTTGTTAGGATTTTCTTGCGGTTATTTAGAATAATATTTTGCATCTTTATTTTTAATAAAAATTCCAAGGATGGCCTTTACCATGCTTATTTTGCAAGTCTATGTGTTGCTGTTTCAAAGCAGAAAGTTTATCGATCTTGCAAAAATTCCCGAGAAAGTCAGAATGTGATAAAATGTTGAAACTTTTTGCACAATAAGATCTGATAAATTTTCTACAGTGCGGTAAATTTTCATAGTTTTTGGAGTTAAAGAAGTATTGATACTCTTGCATTCTTTACAGACTGTACTGTTTTGGCAGATTGCTGTTATGTTTGCATTGTTTGCATATGGTTGCTTGTTTAATGATTCGATTTGAGGATAGGAGTATTAAACATGAAGAGGCATTTAGTATGCAATGTTGAATAATAATTTTAGTGATTTTCTACAGTAGAGAATGATAAGGTTATTACATTGATTTATACTAACTTGTCTCACGAGTTCTTGTTGAGTTTTGTTTGGATGAAGTTTTTGAGATTTAGGAAAACTGTAATATGAGAGGATGAAGAAGACACAAGAGCTCGGGCTTGGGGATGACCAAGGCATCCCAAGTTAATATTCCAAGAAGTCTCAAGCATCTAAGCTTGGGGATGCCCCGGTAGTTATCCCACATTTCTTCTTCAACAATTATCGGTTAGTATCGGTTGAGCCTAAGTTTTTGCTTCTTCACTTGAGTTGTGCTATTCTTGGAATGCCATTTTGTCTTGTTTTTCTTTCTATTTTAATAAAATACATAGATCTGAAAGTTTTTAAATAAGAGGGAGTCCTCAAATAACTACCCATTTACTTAAATACTCGTTTGATCTTCACTTATACCTTTTTGGAATAGCTTCTCATTTACTCTTGTGCTTCACTTATATCCTATGAGTAAATTGTTGAATGAATTGAATATCATGAAGTTGAAATTATATGTTCATATCATGCCTAGTGGTTTCTTCACATTGGGTTTAGGAAGTGAAATCTTTTGAAGCTTGATAATCATAATATTGGTCAAACAAGCAATTCATGAATAATTAGTATAATTAAGGAAGGGAACTTTCACATGCAAATACACTATCTTGGAAATCTTTTGTGATTGTGAGCCCCCATCAAAATATTATATGCCAAAATTGTTGACATTGGACAGGGAAGACAATGTAATGGTTTATGTTTGTTCATATTCACATAGAAGTTGTATTGTCCTCGATCCTTCAACATGTGGTGCTTGCCCCCCATCTTTGCTAGCCAAAAATTCCGCAGCAAGTAGAGATACTACTTGTGCATCCAATAACCCTTAAACCCAAATCTTATTTTCAAGAGTCCACCATGCCTAACTAAGGATTGAGCAAGATCCTTCAAGTAAGTTGTCATCGGTGCAATAAGGCAATAAAAATTTCTTGTAAAAAGTGTTAGATCATTTAGAGTAAGAGAAAATTGAGCATTGTACGAACTTGTGATGGCAAAGAATAAAAGCGACATACTGCATAATAAATGTTGCTATCATAAGGGGAAATATAATGTGACATTCTTTTGCACTAAGGGGTTGAGCATACAAACAAAAAGCGCATGGCAGCCTCTGCTTCCCTCTGTGAAGGGCCTATATTTTACTTTTATGTGTTTACTTTCATGCAAGAGTCAAAGTTTTTCTCTCTATTCCTTTTTATTTTTCACTTTTGGCAAGCATCATGTGGTGAGGAAAGATCTAGGCACATATATCCTGTTGGATATGGGTAGCATGAGTTATTATTGTTGACATCACCCTTGAGGTGAATACATTGGGAGGCGAAATTATAAGCTCCTATCTTTCTATGTGTCCGGTTGAAAGATTTTACTCGTGTGTATGTGGTGAGTGTTAGCAATCATAGAAGACTGTATGATGGTTGAGTATGTGGAGCTCTTACTTAGACTCTGTTGAATAAGTTGAATTGCAATTGCTTAGTGACCGAGAACATAGTTTGTTGAGTTTCAAGAGAATTCATTGTTTGAACCTTAACATGTAAATTGGTTGCTACTTTAACATGAGAAGTTTTATAAGAAAGAATTGTTGTTATGATGCTAGGAAAAGTGATTGAAATTGTCATTGATCAAACTTTTGCACTTTGCTAGCATTCACACTTCATAAATTATTTCTTTTATCATTTACCTACTTGAGGACAAGTAGGAATTAAGCTTGGGGATGCTGATACGTATCCAACGTATCTATAATTTATGAAGTATTCATGTTGTTATATTATCATTCTTGGATTTTTTACAATCATTTTATAGCAACTTTATATCATTTTTTGGGACTAACCTATTGACCCAGTGCCCTGTGCCAGTTGCTGTTTTATGCTTGTTTTTTACATCGCAAGAAATCAATATCAAACGGAGTCCAAACACCGCAAAAATTTTGTGGATTTTTTATGGACCAGAAGACATCCAACAGGCCAGAGCAACACCTGGGTGGGTGCCCCGAGGGGGCACAACCCACCAGGGTGCACCTGGTGGCGCAGGCGTGCCCAGGTGGGTTGTGCCCACCTCGGTGGCCTCCCGACCCCCTCTTTGCCCTATAAATTGTCAAATATTCCAAAAACCTCGAGGGTAACCCTAGATCAGAAGTTCCGCTGCCGCAAGGCTCTATAGCCACGATAAACTAATCTAGACTCCATTCCGGCACCCTGCCGGAGGGGGAATCATCACCGGTGGCCATCTTCATAATCCATGGGGCTGAGGGTTTGTACCAGTGGCTATGTGTTTAATCTCTCTCTCTCTCATGTTCTTGAGATGTCATGATCTTGATGTATCGCAGGCTTTGTTAATATAGTCGGATCATATGGTGTTCCTCCCTCTCTATCTTGTTGTGATGAATTGAGTTTTCCCTTTGAGATTTTGTTTTATCGGATTGAATACTTTTATGGATTCGAGAGCACTTGATATATGTCTTGCAAATGAATACTCGTGGTGACAATGGGGTATCATATTGATTCACTTGATATATGTTTTGGCACTCAACTCACGGATTCCCGAGGTGACATTGGGGTAATCTACGCATAGGGGTTGATGCACGTTCTTGCCTTTGTTTCTCCGGTAGAAATCTTGGGGCACTCTTGGAGGTTCTTTGTGTTGGATTGAGTATTATGAATCTGAAATTATTTGGTGTTATTTTAGTACGAACTCTTGGATAGATCGATTGGAAAGAATAGCTTTGAGGTGGTTTCATACCCTACAAATGATTTCTTCGTATGTTCTCCGCTAGATAGGAACTTTGGATTGATTCTTCGTTGCACTTTGAGGGATGGTTATATGATCCAATTATATTAGAATTGTTGAGAGATTGCTCTAGCGAAAGTATGGACCCCAAGCCTCATTTTCAAGCATTGCAATACCATTTTTGTGCCCATTTACTATTTGCTACCTTGCTATTTGTATTTATTTAGACTATAAAAATATATTTCTACCATCCATATTACAGTTTTATCACCATCTCTTCGTCGAACTAGTGTCCCTATACAATTTGCCATTGTATTAGGTGTGTTGGGGACACAAGAGATTCCTTGTATTTGGTTGCAGGGTTGTTTGAGAGAGATCATCTTCATCCTATGCCTCCCACGGATTGATAAACCTTAGGTCATCCACTTGAGGGAAAATTGCTACTATCCTACAAAACTCTGCGCTTGGAGGCCCAACATGTGTCTACAAGAATAAAGTTGCGTGGTAGACATCATCGGTCTATCGAGTCTTCCTTCAAAACTCCCTCTCTGATATATTCGACTGTCGCTGATGGTCGCTCCTCCATTTGTTCTCGAGTGCATTACACTAAAATGTCTAGCACATGGGAACGAAGGAGAAGTGACCCCCATGACAATAGTCGGTATTCTTCTTCTCTCATATATGGTGGACACTCCCTCGCTGATTTTTCAACCGTCGGTGATGGTCGCTACTTCTCCTTCCCCGAGTGCATAACAAAGGTCTAGCACAAGGGGAAGAATGAGAAGCGACCCCCACGACAACGGTCGGTATTAGTCTTCTCTCATATATGGTGGAGACTCTCCCTCACTGATTCTTTAATTGTCATGTATGGAGCCCCGACAGACTTAAAGCCAACCCAAAAAAGTCGTTTAATTCTCTTTCTAGTAAATCCGGGGCAATCGATATTTCCTACATATTCTAGCACACATGTCATGCTAAAATTCACGAAAAAATCTGGCATGACCTTTGCTAAAATAGGACATATGGAGCGTCTAAAATTTGCCGGAATGGAAATGAATCAACACTCAGGCAAAACATAGGCCCCTTGGAATTTCCCTGTGATACAAAGATGTCCATACATGTACAACGATTTTTAAACTTGAAATTCTATCCGAATCAATTATCATAAGCATTCGCATAGGAGCATTCAAATAGTGCTCATTGCATTTCAATGGTTTAGTATTGATAAAAACATTTCAATGTATCTTATGACCTGAACATTTCATTTGGTTAAGTAGCATAACTAAATACCCTAGTTCTACTCTATTCAACACCAAGGAGTAGAGGAGGAGGTGGACTTTTAGCTCACCAACTCGGGTGTAGAGGTAGCTCTGACGACGATCACTCTAGGGAGACATGACTCTACAAAGCCTTCATATTCCATGAAGTGAAAATTTTAGATCATCAAATCTCATATAGCATTCTTTGATGACAAAGTGATAATGACATAAAAATAATTAAATTGTCCAATACATTTCTATACCTATTTTTTCTTACTAAAATTTTTTCTTACTAAATTTGATACCTAAAAATTTCTCATATAGCATTCCAATACATTTCTATAATTAAAAAATTTCTATACCTAAAAATTTCCATTACTAAAATTTTATATTACTAATTTTCTACTACTAAAAATTTTATATTCAAAAAACCTATTCACTAGTTTTCTATTCTATTCAAAAGACCATTCTACGTACCTACCTATATTCTACAACAAAATTCTACCTATCTATTCTATTCATAAAAACCTCCATTCTATCTATATTTTCTATTTTATTCTACTCAAAATACCTACATTCTATTCATACAACCTATATGTTCTATTTTATTCAAAAAACATAGATGGGGGAGGGAGGAAGGGAGGAGGAGGGAAGGGAGGAGGGAG
>NC_041388.1:142829994-142833008 GCF_002162155.2 Triticum dicoccoides | reverse complement strand
AGGAGGGAGGGAGGCAGGAGGGAGGGAGGGGAGATAGGGAGGAGGCCGGGATGGGGGAGGGAGGGAGGACAGAAGGAGAGAGGACGATGACCAGCAACAAGAAGGAAGGAGGAGGGTGGCGAGAGGAGGAGGGAGGAGGGAATGGATGGAGGGCGGCCAGATGAGGGAGGAAGGGAGGGGGAGGCACAAGGGAGGGAGGGAGATACCTTGGGGGCGACGATGGGCAACGACGATGGCACAGAGAGCGAGCGAGTGAGTGTGAGGGGAGTGTGACGCCCCCGATTTAATCGTACACTAATCATACACGCAAACGTGTACGATCAAGGTCAGGGACTCACGGGAAGATATCACAACACAACTCTACAAATAAAATAAGTCATACAAGCATCATATTACAAGCCACGGGCCTCGAAGGCTCGAATACAAGAGCTCGATCATAGACGAGTCAGCGGAAGCAACAACATCTGAGTACAGACACAAGTTAAACAAGTTTGCCTTAAGAAGGCTAGCACAAACTGGGATACAGATCGAAAGAGGCGCAGGCCTCCTGCCTGGGATCCTCCTAAACTACTCCTGGTCGTCGTCAGCGGGCATCACGTAGTAGTAGGCACCTCCGGTGTAGTAGGAGTCTTCGTCGACGGTGGCGTCTGGCTCCTGGGCTCCAACATCTGGTTGCGACAACCAGGAAGAAAGGAAAGGGGGAAAAAGGGGGAGAAATCAACCGTGAGTACTCATCCAAAGTACTCGCAAGCAAGGAGCTACACTACATATGGATGCATTGGTATCAACTGGAATAAGGCTATTATATGTGGGCTGGACTGCAGAAAGCCGGAATAAGAGGGGGATAGCTAGTCCTTTCGAAGACTACGCTTCTGGCAGCCTCCGTCTTGGAGCATGTAGAAGAGAGTAGACTGAAGTCCTCCAAGCAGCAACGTATAGCATAATCCTAACCGATGATCCTCCCCTTGTCGCCCTGTGAGAGAGCGATCACCGGTGGTATCTGGCACTTGGAAGGGTGTGTTTTATTAAGTATCCGGTTCTAGTTGTCATAAGGTCAAGGTACAACTCCAAGTCATCCTGTTACCGAAGATCACGGCTATTCGAATAGATTAACTTCCCTGCAGGGGTGCACCACATTCCCCAACACGCTCGATCCCATTTGGCCGGACACACTTTCCTGGGTCATGCCCGGCCTCGGAAGATCAACATGTCGCAGCCCCACCTAGGCACAACAGAGAGGTCAGCACGCCGGTCTAAACCTATGCGCACAGGGGTCTGGGCCCATCGCCCTTAGCACACCTGCACGTTGCGTACGCGGCCGAAAGCAGACCTAGTCTAGTGGTGTTCCAGTCCAATCCGGTGCGCGCCACTCAGTCGCTGATGTCATGAAGGCTTCGGCTGATACCACGACGCCGGGATACCCATAACTACTCCCGCGTAGATGGTTAGTGCGTATAGACCAGATGGCCAGACTCAGATCAAATACCCAGATCTCGTTAAGCGTGTTAAGTATCCGCGAACGCCGACCAGGGCCAGGCCCACCTCTCTCCTAGGTGGTCGGAACCTGCCCTGTCGCTCTGCCTCAAAGATCCACTCACGGGTGCTCCTACGAGCCGACCCGTCTTTAATCACCACATGTATCATGTATAAAATATATAGTATATACCCGTGATCAACTCCCGAGTGATCACGGCCCGATAGTATAGCATGGCAGACGGACAAGGATGTAGGGCCACTGATGATAAACTAGCATCCTATACTAAGCATTAGGATTGCAGGTAAAGGTAACAACAGTAGTAGCAATGACAGGCTATGCATCAGTATAGGATTAACGGGAAGCAGTAACATGCTACACTACTCTAATGCAAGCAGTATAGAGAAGAGTAGGCGATATCTGGTGATCAAAGGGGGGGGGGCTTGCCTGGTTGCTCTGGCAAGAGAGAGGGGTCATCAACTCCGTAGTCGTACTGGGTAGCAGCGGCGTCAGTCTCGGTGTCTAGCGGAAGAAGAGGGGGGAAGAAACAATGAATACAATGCAAACAGATGCATAACGATGCATGACAAGAGAAGTAACGGTGCTAGGGGTGCCCTAACGCGGTATGAGGTGATACCGGTGAAGGGGGGAAACATCCGGGAAAGAATCCCCGGTGTTTCGCCTTTTCGGGCAGAGTAGCCAGAGGGGGAAAGTTGCGAGTTTGATAGGTTAGGGATGCGTGGCGGATGAACGGGCTGCGAAACCGGGTTCGTCTCGTCGTTCTGAGCAACTTTCATGTTGAAAATAATTTAATCCGAGTTACAGATTAAAAGATATGATTTTCTAAAGATTATATTAATTTCTCAAAATTTAATTAATTATTTAATTCAACATTATCCAGAATAGTAAAAGATGACGTCAGCATGACATCATGCTGACGTCAGCAGTCAACTGAGCAGTTGACTAGGTCAACTATGTGTGGGTCCCGCATGTCATTCACTATTAGTTAATTAATCACAGTTAGTTAGGTTAACTAGTTAATTAGGCTAATCTAATCAGGATTAATTAATTTAATTAATTAATTAATTATTTAATATATTTATTTTTATTATTATTTACCTTCTTTTTTAATCTTAATCTTTTTTTATTAAACGTTCTGGGGCATGGGGCCCACTGTCATAGGGCCATGGCCTCAACGGGCGCTGCCCTAGAGGGTGCGGGCGACGGGTTATGGGCGCGCCCCGTTCGGGCGCACGACCAGGGGTACGCGGGTGTGGGCGCTGGCGCCCACGGCGGGGCACGGCGCCGGCCAGGGATGGGCGCAGCCCGGCTGGCCCTGGACGCCGGCCGGGACGGAGGAGGTCGCCGACCAGGGCAGGGGTCGCGGTTGGCGGGGCCTGGCAGCGGAGCACTACGGCAGCGGCAGGTGTGCGCGTGGGCAGCAGCAGCGGGTGGTGCAGGAGGCGAGCGCGTAGCGGGAGGCGGCCGGCGATCAGGCGGCGCGGTTGGCTGCAGCGGACGGCACCAGCAAAGGAAGGCA
>NC_041388.1:142820070-142829572 GCF_002162155.2 Triticum dicoccoides | reverse complement strand
GGGGCGTTCCCCTTGATCCGATCTGGATCGGGGAGGAGGGGGGAGAGCGACTGGGGGGAGGGGGCGAGTGGGGGAGTGGGTGACGGGGTGGGGTTAGGGTTTGGGTTGTGGGGGATATGGGGAATGGGGGTGGCCGACTGGGCCTTTGCACAGTTGGCCCGGTTGGTGGCCTGGCCGGCTGGGCCATCTAGCCCAGTGGGGGGTGCGTTTCCTTTTTGTTTTTATTTTTTTTGTTTTTTTTGCTTCTCTCTTTTTTCTTTTTATTTATTTTCTATGATGTTTTAAACCTTTTGAAATCATCTAGGCATTTTATAAAAATGTGTTAGCGTTACTATAACTACCCTGGCATTTAACTGCACACTCCGAACATTTTAGTTTAATATTTTGAAACCTTTGCCGTTTGACATTAATTTGAATTTTGAATTTGACGCGGTTTTGAATTAACCCGAGATTAGTAACAGTAATCGCAGATGACATGGCATCATTAGGAGAGTTTTACTGTAGCTTGATTACCCGGGCGTTACAAAACTCCTCCACTACAAGAAATCTCGTCCCGAGATTTAGGAGGTAGAAGGAAACAGTGCGGGGTATTCATCGCGCAGGCGGTCCTCGCGTTCCCAAGTGGCTTCGTCTTCAGAGTGATTCGACCACTGGACTTTGAGGAATTTGATCGCCTTCTGACGTGTGCGGCGTTCAGCTTGGTCAAGAATGCGGACCGGATGCTCTTTATAAGAGAGGTCCTGTTGCAATTCGAGCACTTCATGATCCACCGCTCGGATTGGATCCTTGAAGCAACGGCGGAGTTGTGACACATGGAACACATCGTGAACCTGAGAAAGGTTCGGCGGAAGCTCCAATTGATATGCTACCTTTCGATGCCTTTCGAGAATAGTGAAGGGACCGATATAGCGAGGAGCTAGCTTGCCCTTGATCCCGAAGCGGTGAGCACCCTTCATTGGTGTAACTCGAAGATAAGCCTTTTCGCCAGGTTGATAGACCAGGTCTTGGTGATGACGGTCATACTGACTTTTCTGACGTGACTGAGCAGTCTTGAGATTCTCGCGAATAATGCGAACTTGTTCTTTGGCCTGTTGGATAATATCCGGACCGAAGAGTGGACGCTCCCCAGTTTCTGACCAGTTCAGAGGGGTTCGACACTTTCGTCCATATAGCACTTCGAAGGGGGACATCTTTAGACTAGCTTGATAGCTATTATTATAAGAGAACTCGGCATATGGAAGAGATTCCTCCCATTTCTTGCCGAATGAGATTACACAAGCTCGAAGCATGTCTTCGAGAACTTGGTTGACACGTTCAACCTGTCCTTGCGACTGAGGATGGAACGCAGTACTGAACGACAGATGAGTCCCCATAGCTTCTTGGAAACTCGCCCAAAACCTTGAAGTGAATAAGCTGCCATGGTCTGAACTGATAACCAGTGGGATACCATGAAGTGAAACAATTCTGGCCATGTAGAGAGTAGCAAGCTGACTAGCAGTGATTGTCTCTTTGACCGCCAGGAAATGTGCAACTTTGGAAAGCCGGTCAATGACGACAAGAATAGCATCATTACCTTTCTACGATTTGGGAAATCCAGTGACGAAGTCCATCTCAACATGGTCCCATTTCCATTCAGGAATAGAGATAGGTTGCAGAGTTCCAGCAGGCCTTTGATGCTCTGCTTTGATTCGGCGACAAACATCACACTCAGCAACATAACGGGCAATGTCCTGCTTCATATTAGACCACCAGAATCTTTGACAAATATCCTGGTACATCTTTGTACTACCAGGATGGATGGACAGAGGCGTATCATGGGCTTCTTGCATAACCCTTTTAGTCTTATCCAGGTTTTTCTTCGAACATGGTACCACTAGGCGGCCTTTGAAATACAAGGCGCCATCGTCGGTGATCGTGAAGAATGAGGGCTTTCCTTTTTTAGGTCGCGCTTAATCTTGAGGACTTCATCGTCACATTTCTGTATCCATTTGATGGTGTCCACAAGATCTGGTTTCGCAACCAGGGTATTGAGAGAACCCTTGGAAACAACATGGAGGTTCCATTTGGGGAAATCTTCGGGAGGGGGAGCGAGTGATCCCGGAGGAACAATATGGAGGTTCAGCCCTCTAAATTCTTCAACAAGCGATGGGTGAACTTTGTGAACCTGGAGGTGGTTACAGTAAGACTTGCGGCTCAAGGCATCAGCCATTACATTAGCCTTGCCGGGGGTATAGGATATACCCACGTCAAAGTCTGCAACAGTCTCCATCCATCTTTGCTGACGTAGGTTTAAATCTGGCTGAGTAAACAGAAACTTCAGACTTTGATGGTCGGTGAAGATCTCGCAACGATTACCGAGAAGGTAATGTCACCACTGCTTCAGTGCATGAATGACAACAGCAAGCTCGAGGTCGTGAACTGGGTAGTTTTCTTCGTGAGGGCGCAGTTGACGAGAGGCATAAGCAATCACTCTGCGCTCTTGCATTAGGACGCAGCCTAATCCTTGACGGGAAGCGTCGCAGTAAATGACGAAGTCCTTCTTAGTATTAGGTGGAGCAAGTACGGGGGCAGAAGTCAACTTGTTTTTGAGCGCCTGGAAACTTTCCTGACACTTGTCTGTCCAGTCAAGCTTGACACCCTTATGCAACAGATTAGTCAGAGGCCTGGCAATCTTGGAGAAGTTCTCGACGAATCGACGGCAATAGCTGGCGAGACCGAGAAAACTTCGGACTTGCTTGACGTTCTTCGGAGGAGTCCAATCGAGAATAGCCTGAACTCGTTCAGGGTTGATGGCAATACCATCCTTGGAGATGACATGCCCAAGATAGGTTACTTCGGGGAGCCAGAATTTACACTTGGAATACTTAGCATACAGTTGGTGCTCTCGAAGCTTTTCTAGCACAAGACGAAGATGTCCAGCATGTTCTTCCATGTTCTTGGAAAATACAAGGATATCGTCCAGATAAACCACGACGAACTTGTCGAGGTAATCCATGAATATATAGTTCATCAGACGAGAGAAGGTGGCGGGAGCATTCGTTAAGCCGAATGACATGACGGTGTACTCGTATGATCCATACCGAGTCACGAAGGCGGTTTTTGGGATATCCTCTTCACGAACACGGATCTGATGGTAACCCAACCTCAAATCGAGTTTGGAGAACACTGATGAGCCAGCCAGTTGATCATAAAGATCATTGATCCGAGGAAGAGGATATTTATTCTGAATGGTAGCTTGGTTTATAGGACGGTAGTCTTGGACTAATCGGTTTGTTCCATCCTTTTTCTTAACAAAGAGAGAAGGTGCTCCCCAAGGAGAGCAACTTGGGCGAATGAAACCTTTGACAAGAGATTTGTCGATTTCCTCCTTAAGCTCAATGAGTTCATGCGGCGGCATCTTATAGGGTCGTTTCGCTATAGGGGTGGTGCCGGGTTTCAAGTCGATGATGAATTCGACAGCTCTAGCAGGGGGAATCCCTGGAAGTTCTTCTGGGAAGACATCTTGGAATTCACGAATGACGGGAATGTTTTCAATGCCCTCGAGTGGTGCAGCGTTCAACGCATTCAAGGCATAAAGTCGTGCCTCGGCGTTCTGAACTAGATGAGCTTGGTAAGCTATTATTTCGTCAGAAGGGTATAGGAGATGGACGACCTTAGTGGCCCAAACTATAGAAGCAGTATGCGCTTTCAACCAATCCATTCCCAGAATGAGGTCGATGTTAGACGACTTCAGGATAATGGGAGAGGCATAGAATTCCAGCCCTTCGATTTCCACGGGGACATCGATGCCAACCAGTGAGGTTTGACATTGTCCCACGGGGGTTTTTACCAATACCGAAGTGTTCATCTCCTCACATTTAACATCATGCTTGTATGCAAAATCTTCTGACATGAATGAATGCGATGCTCCTGAATCGAATAAAACAGATGCAGGTACTGAGTTTACGAGGAGTGTACCCATGACGGTAGCAGGCTAGTCTTGGGCTTCGTTCAGATCAACATGATTGGCATGAACGTGACCATAAGACTTGGCATTGTTGTTGCGGGGCTGGTTGTTTCCACGGCCAGTTGCTGGAAGGGCCAGTTGACTCTGCTTCTGGTTGCATTCCCTAGCACGGTGCCCTGGTTGTCCACACCTAAAGCACAAACCATTCTCGGGAGTAGGAACAGGAGCTTGGGGTGGTGGAGCTGGAAGCCTTGGCTGCCTAGTTGGAGCCATAGGCAGACGAGGTGCAGCATAGGACTGCCTTGGGGCAGGTGCATTCGGTTGGTACATGCTGTTGGGAATCCATATCTTGCGCTTCTGCGAGGACGGGCCCGAAGATGAGCCCGTGTCACGGTTGCGCCTATGAGAGCTCTGGTATTCCTACAGACCAGTTTCGACATTGATGGCTTTGTTCACCAGAGTGGCGAAATCAGCAAAGTCATGCACTAGAAGTGCGAGTTTGATGTCAGCTTGAAGGCCATCCCGGAACTTCTCCTATCTGCGTGCATCAGTTGCAATGTCCTCTTCAGCATAGCGGGACAAGTCCAGAAACTCCCGCTGATAAGCTTCCACAGTTTTGTTGCCTTGGGTGAGGTTGCGGAACTCACGCTTCTTCTGGTCCATAACTCCCTGAGGAATGAAGCGAGCACGGAAGGCGGCTTGGAAGTCTGGCCAGGTGATGATTGTTCCAGCTGGCAGAGTACGCCTGTGGCTGTCCCACCATTGAGCTGCGGGTCCTTTCAGGAAGAAGGAAGCAAAGGTGACATAGCTGGCAGGGGCTACATCAGCAGACTCCATCTCATAGGTGATGTCACGGAGCCAGTCATCAGCATCCAGAGGCTGAGTTGAGCTGCGGTACACAGTTGGGTTCAGGCGCAAGAAATCCTGCAGAGTTACCGGGGTTGGCTGCTGGTTCATATTGGGGCGAGGAAACTGAGCCATCACATTCTCCATGAACTGGCGATTCATCTCAAGTTGTTGGATCATACCAGCCATGTACTCCGGCGGTGGTGGGAGGTTGCCACCACGACCACGACCACCTAGTCTAACCATCCTGCTAATATATAACAGGGGTAGTTTAGCATCGAGAAATTTGCAAAGACAAGAATCATTCATGATGAAACATGCACAACGAAAGCAACACGATAGATACTACATAGTAGTCGGCATATCTTACAAAAGAGATCATGCATAGAGTTCGGTACACAGAGTTTGGTACATAGACTAAGACATCATAGGTGGCACGCAGGCTCGCGGCGAATGCATCTAACACTAACAAGCAAGTCTACATCAGTCCCACGCGGTACTGCGGAGGTAGCTGTAGCCTGAAAGCTGGTAGTGTGGCATCGGGTACACCACGTCGGCAACCTGGGGTCCGCGGGTACTCTGGTGCAGAACCTGACGCTCAAGTGGCAGAAGAGGACCACGTGCGGGAGAGTAGCCTCCCACCTCTGGCCAACCGACACCCTGGGGCATCACGGTCCTGGCTGGGTAGATAGCAGAACGCGACAGCTCCCCAGATCCGACGAAGGGGTGCAACATCGTCAGAGCACGGTAGAGGTGCTGACGAGTGGTGTACAACTCGTGGCGAAGAGCTCAGTTAGCTCGATCCAGCCCATCAGCATGTAGAACCAGGTTCTGATGGTAGAAGGGCTCTCAGGTGAGAGTGGAGTAGGCAGCAGTGTAGTAACCCTCCGCACCATCATCGGATGCGATAGCAATGTGCCTGAAGGGGGAGGTGTCCAACTCCCGGTACTCCCTACGAAGGCGTGTCAGAGCAGCATAGGCAGCATCATGAACTGCCATATCGATGGTCATACCAACACCATAAGCGGTGTGCAGCACAGTAGTGGAGTCATACTCCCAAGAGTAGAGGTGGACGACGGCACGGTACTGCTCCTGGTTAAAGTCCTGATACTCCTCGGAGACGGTGTACTCGGGGTGCCAGCGATAACCCAGATAGGTCATCATCTCAGCTAGCACGGCAGGTGATCCCGAGGCACCTATGGCCGTCGTGTGACGCACGACCTGCCTCGTGGGTTCCATCTGAAAACAGAGATGTTTCAAATGAGTCAAATGACAGTGTGGAAACCATTCAAAATACTATTCTAAGGAATAACTATGGCTTTTATCCAACTTTGGGGTGAATGTCGTAACGGGATCCTAGTGTCAGAGCTAGTAAATTCGTTTAACCCGAGTAGAAGAGAGTTCAGAGTCCCAGAGTAAAGGTCGAGGAGTAAAAGATCCTAGTATCACCCGATGGCGACGTGGGCCCGTAAGGCATACAGCCAAGTTAGTAAAAAGTTTTTGCAATGTCTAGACTCGACTTCGGCCAAAGAGTGTGGAAGGGGGATTCCTATAGGCAGTCGGCTCTGATACCAACTTGTGACGCCCCCGATTTAATCGTACACTAATCATACACGCAAACGTGTACGATCAAGGTCAGGGACTCACGGGAAGATATCACAACACAACTCTACAAATAAAATAAGTCATACAAGCATCATATTACAAGCCACGGGCCTCGAAGGCTCGAATACAAGAGCTCGATCATAGACGAGTCAGCGGAAGCAACAACATCTGAGTACAGACACAAGTTAAACAAGTTTGCCTTAAGAAGGCTAGCACAAACTGGGATACAGATCGAAAGAGGCGCAGGCCTCCTGCCTGGGATCCTCCTAAACTACTCCTGGTCGTCGTCAGCGGGCATCACGTAGTAGTAGGCACCTCCGGTGTAGTAGGAGTCTTCGTCGACGGTGGCGTCTGGCTCCTGGGCTCCAACATCTGGTTGCGACAACCAGGAAGAAAGGAAAGGGGGAAAAATGGGGAGAAAGCAACCGTGAGTACTCATCCAAAGTACTCGCAAGCAAGGAGCTACACTACATATGTATGCATTGGTATCAACTGGAATAAGGCTATTATATGTGGGCTGGACTGCAGAAAGCCGGAATAAGAGGGGGATAGCTAGTCCTTTCGAAGACTACGCTTCTGGCAGCCTCCGTCTTGCAGCATGTAGAAGAGAGTAGACTGAAGTCCTCCAAGCAGCATCGTATAGCATAATCCTAACCGATGATCCTCCCCTCGTCGCCCTGTGAGAGAGCGATCACCGGTGGTATCTGGCACTTGGAAGGGTGTGTTTTATTAAGTATCCGGTTCTAGTTGTCATAAGGTCAAGGTACAACTCCAAGTCGTCCTGTTACCGAAGATCACGGCTATTCGAATAGATTAACTTCCCTGCAGGGGTGCACCACATTCCCCAACACGCTCGATCCCATTTGGCCGGACACACTTTCCTGGGTCATGCCCGGCCTTGGAAGATCAACACGTCGCAGCCCCACCTAGGCACAACAGAGAGGTCAGCACGCCGGTCTAAACCTATGCGCACAGGGGTCTGGGCCCATCGCCCTTAGCACACCTGCACGTTGCGTACGCGGCCGAAAGCAGACCTAGCCTAGTGGCGTTCCAGTCCAATCCGGCGCGCGCCACTCAGTCGCTGACGTCATGAAGGCTTCGGCTGATACCATGACGCCGGGATACCCATAACTACTCCCGCGTAGATGGTTAGTGCGTATAGACCAGATGGCCAGACTCAGATCAAATACCCAGATCTCGTTAAGCGTGTTAAGTATCCGCGAACGCCGACCAGGGCCAGGCCCACCTCTCTCCTAGGTGGTCGGAACCTGCCCTGTCGCTCCGCCTCAAAGATCCACTCACGGGTGCTCCTATGAGCCGACCCGTCTTTAATCACCACATGTATCATGTATAAAGTATATAGTATATACCCGTGATCAACTCCCGAGTGATCACGGCCCGATAGTATAGCATGGCAGACGGACAAGGATGTAGGGCCACTGATGATAAACTAGCATCCTATACTAAGCATTAGGATTGCAGGTAAAGGTAACAACAGTAGTAGCAAGGACAGCCTATGCATCAGTATAGGATTAACGGGAAGCAGTAACATGCTACACTACTCTAATGCAAGTAGTATAGAGAAGAGTAGGCGATATCTGGTGATCAAAGGGGGGCTTGCCCGGTTGCTCTGGCAAGAGAGAGGGGTCGTCAACTCCGTAGTCGTACTGGGTAGCAGCGGCGTCGGTCTCGGTGTCTAGCGGAAGAAGAGGGGGGGAAGAAATAATGAATACAATGCAAACAGATGCAGAACGATGCATGACAAGACAAGTAACGGTGCTAGGGATGCCCTAACGCGGTATGAGGTGATACCGGTGAAGGGGGGAAACATCCGGGAAAGAATCCCCGGTGTTTCGCCTTTTCGGGCAGAGTAGCCGGAGGGGGAAAGTTGCGAGTTTGATAGGTTAGGGATGCGTGGCAGACGAACGGGCTGCGTATCCGGGTTCGTCTCGTCGTTCTGAGCAACTTTCATGTTGAAAATAATTTAATTCGAGTTACGGATTAAAAGATATGCTTTTCTAAAGATTATATTAATTTCTCAAAATTTAATTAATTATTTAATTCAACATTATCCAGAATAGTAAAAGATGACGTCAGCATGCAGCATGACATCATGCTGACGTCAGCAGTCAACTGAGGAGTTGACTAGGTCAACTATGTGTGGGTCCCGCATGTCATTCACTATTAGTTAATTAATCACAGTTAATTAGGTTAACTAGTTAATTAGGCTAATCTAATCAGGATTAATTTATTTATTTAATATATTTATTTATTTAATATATTTATTTTCATTATTATTTACTTTTTTTTAATCTTAATCTTTTTTTATTAAACGTTCTGGGGCATGGGGGCCCACTGTCATAGGGCCAGGGCCTCAACGGGCGCTGCCCTAGAGGGTGCGGGCGACGGGTTATGGGCGCGCCCCGTTCGGGCGCACGCCCAGGGGTACACGGGTGTGGGCGCTGGCGGCCACGGCGGGGCACGGCGCCGGCCAGGGATGGGCGCAGCCCGGCTGGCCCTGGACGCCGGCCAGGACGGAGGAGGTCGCCGACCAGGGCAGGGGTCGCGGTTGGCGGGGCCTGGCAGCGGAGCACTACGGCAGCGGCAGGTGTGCGCGCGGGCAGCAACAGCGGGTGGTGCAGGAGGCGAGCGCGTAGCGGGTGGTGCAGGAGGCGAGCGCGTAGCGGGAGGGGGCCGGCGATCGGGCGGCGCGGTTGGCTGCAGCGGACGGCACCAGCAAAGGCAGGCACGAGAGGGGGGACGGCGCCTGCGGGCGCACCCGGGGAAGGTCGGAGCGGGGTGAGCAGCGGCAGTAGGACGCGCGGCCGGGGCGGGCGAACGACACGGGCGACGGCGCGTCGAGGGAGAGCAGAGGAGAGGCGGCGCCAGCGGCCACGGCGTAGGCGAGGTCGCGCGGCAGCGGTAGAGTAGCAGGGGGGCGGCAGAGACGAGCGCGGCGGCGGGGCTAACCGAGGGGTGTAGGGATCGGGGCAATGGGGCTCGGGGTGGAGAGATGGGGACGGTCCGGCGAGGAGGATACAGGCCGGCGAGGGGGGGTCCAGCGATGGGAGGTCGAGGCGGAGGCGCGGTCTAGGCGGCGACGGC
>NC_041388.1:142762840-142819946 GCF_002162155.2 Triticum dicoccoides | reverse complement strand
GGGGGTGGCCGGCTGGGCCTTTGCCCAGTTGGGCCGGTTGGTGGCCTGGCCGGCTGGGCCGTCTGGCCTAGTGGGGGGTGCGTTTCCTTTTTTTTTTCTTTTTTTTTGTTTTTTTTGCTTCTCTCTTTTTTTTGTTTTTATTTATTTTCTATCATGTTTTAAACCATTTTAAATCATCTAGGCATTTTATAAAAATGTGTTAGCGTTACAATAACTACCCTGGCATTTAACTGCACACTCCGAATATTTTAGTTTAATATTTTGAAACCTTTGCCGTTTGACATTAATTTGAATTTTGAATTTGACGCGGTTTTGAATTAACCCGAGATTAGTAACAGTAATCGCAGATGACATGGCATCATTAGGAGAGTTTTATTGTAGCTTGATTACCCGGGCGTTACAGGGAGTGAGGTAGAGATGTAGTGGAATGGGCTGCGGGGAAAAAGATAGGGCATGATTAGCTGTAGCGCATGGCCAGAACCCACACTGCTGGTAAGTGGGCCGAGGAGCTGGGCCCGGGATGGCCACAGTAGCAGCGGGGGTGGCAGCACCACGCTACTACTAACTGGGTTAGTAGTAGCAGGGTCCGACGACCCGCGCCTCTACTATGGCCAGCCCATGGGGGCACTGCGGAGCCCACTTAGTAGGAGCGCATGTCGTGGCCCTCGACACTACTGTTACTTTCTACCTGTAGCGCATGTTTTTAAACCATGCTACTACTAATAATCTGCCTATAGCCCTTTTCCCAGTAGTGGACTTTCTTGCTAGACCCTCCAGCACCGTCTTTGCCCTTCTCCTTGTCGCGCTTCCCGTATTCAACTTTCTGCTTTTTTGGCAAGCTGCTCTAGGTGTCGGCACTCCTGTAGGTCATGGCCCTTGGTGCGGTGGATCTTGGAGTACGGCTTGCCGGAGTCCTCCATCTTCTCGCCTACCGTAGCCTCCTGACAACCAGCACATCCGACAACCTCCTTGCCGGAGCTCTTGATCTTCGGCTTCTTGGCGGCATTGGAGTCACCGGAACCCTCAACTTCCATCATAGTGTTACCCTTGCACTTCCTATTGCACTTGCGGCCTTTCTTCTTTGGGGTCGATGCGCCATCATCTTCGGAATCAACTTCAGCGCTAACACCTTCCCCGGGAAGTCTCCTTCCCTCTTTAGCACGTTCACACTTGTTGGCTAGAGCGTAAAGCTCGGTGACATCCCTCACCTTGTTCATGGCAATCTCCTCCCGCATCTTGCGATTGTGCACGTTTGTGTGAAATGCAGCAATCACAACAGCAGGGTGGATGTGAATGTTGCGTTGCACGTGACTGAATCACTGAATACACTTGCGGAGAGATTCACCATCTTAATGGGGTAGCACATGCAGATCTCTGGCTCGCCGGGAACCTTGTGGCCCCCGGTGAAAGCACCAATGCTCATGGCACAACTCCGACCAAGAGGAGATGGAGCTCTCATGCGTCTCCAACGTATCTATAATTTTTGATTGTTCCATGCTATTATATTATTCATCTTGGATGTTTTATATGCATTTATATGCTATTTTATACGATTTTTGGGACTAACATATTTACCTAGAGCCCAGTGCTAGTTTTTGTTTTTTCCTTGTTTTTGAGTTTCGCGGAAAAGGAATATCAAACGAAGTCCAAATGTCCTGTAAATTTACGGAGATTTTTTATGGACCAGAAGAAGTCCCCGAAGCAAAAGAGTTGGACCAGAAGAGCCGCATCCACAAGGGTGGAGGGCGCGGCCCCCCTAGGGCGGCCCCCTACCTTGACATCGCCTCGTTGACCCCCCTAACTTGTTCCTGACTCAAAAAATTCATATAAATATGGAAACCCCCAGAAATAAACCTAGATCGGGAGTTCCGCCGCCGCAAGCCTCTATACCCACAAAAAACCAATCGGGAGCCCGTGCCGGCACCCTGCCGGAGGGGGTAATCATCACCGGTGGCCATCTTCATCATCCCGGCGCTCTCCATGATAAAGAGGGAGTACTTCACCCTCAGAGATGAGGGTATGTACCAGTAGCTATGTGTTTGATCTCTCTCTCTCTCGTGTTCTTGATGTGGCACGATCTTGATGTACCGCGAGCTTTGTTACTATAGTTGGATCATATGGTGTTTCTCCCCCTCTATCTTCTTGTGATGAATTGAGTCGTGCTCTTTGAGGTTTCGTTATGTTGGTTTGCGTATTGGATTTGAGAACACTTGATGTATGTCTTGCGATGGGATATTTGTGGTAACAATGGGATGTTCTATTGATTCACTTGATGTACTCAACTCGCGGAATCCCGAGGTGACATTGGGGTAATCTATGCATAGGGGTTGATGCATGTTTTCGTCCTACGTTCTGCTATAGAAACTTTGGAGTGATTCTTTGTTGCACGTTGAGGGATTGTTATATGATCCAATTATGTTATCATTGTTGAGAGAACTTGCACTAGTGAAAGTATGAACCCTAGGCCTTGTTTACAAGCATTGCAATACCATTTTCTCTCACTTTTTTTTACTATTTACCTTGCTGTTTTTATATTTTTCAGATTACAAAAATCTATATCTACCATTCATATTGCACGTGTGTCACCATCTCTTCGCCGAACTAGTGCACCTATACAATTTACCATTGTAGTGGGTGTGTTGATGAAACAACAGATTCTTTGTTATTTGGTTGTAAGGTTGTTTGAGAGAGACCATCTTCATCCTACGCCTCCCATGAATTGACAAACCTTAGGTCATCCACTTGAGGGAAATTTGCTATTTTCCTACAAAACTCCGCGCTTGGAGGCCCAACACGAGTCTACAAGACGAAGGTTGCATAGTAGACATCAAGCTCTTTTCTGGCGCCGTTGCCGGGGAGGTGAGTGCTTGAAGGTATATCTTTAGATCTTGCAATTGAATATTTTAGTTTCTTATTTTATCACTAGTTTAGTTTATAAAATAAAACTACAAAAAATGGAATTGAGGTTGCCTCATATGCTTCATCTTTTTAACGTCTTTCGTGAAAATGATGGAAATGAAAATTGTGCTCAAGTGTTAGAGGAAGAAGTCAATAAAATGTTTGGCACTAAATATTTGAATGATGAGCATGATTGCAATGTTGTTAGTATGCTTGCTATGAATATCCATAATGCTAATGATATGCAAAACTACAAGCTTGGGGATGATATATTTGATGAAGATGATTTTTTTTGTCCCCCAAGTTTTGATGAGCAAATTTATTATGATGATAGCATGCCTCCTATTTATGATGATTATATTGGTGAAAGTGGGTTTGGAAGAGTGTCAAATCTAGGAAATAATGATCTCACTATTTTTGAGGGTGTCAAATCTTATTGTAAGAATTATGTAAGTGGATTTGGAGAGGTCGTGACTTTATTTAGTGATGCATCCACTATTTTGGAAGAGGTTCCAATTGATTATGAGAACAAAGTTGCTATCTATGATGGTTATTGTGATGACATGTATGCTATAAATAATAATGGTAGCCATGAAACTTGTCATCATGATTTTAATTTTCAATTGGATTATGCCTCCCATGATAGTTATTTTGTTTAATTTGCTCACACTATTATGAATGAGAAGAATTTTGCGTATGTGGTGAGTAGTAAAATTTCTATGCTTGTGGATCATGAAAAGAATGGTTTATGTGATAGTTATATTTTTGAATTCATTCATGATGCTACCGAAAATTACTATGAGAGAGGAACATATGCTTTTACATATTGCAATAATATCAAGTTTCCTTTCTATGTGTTGAGAATTTTAAAGTCATGCTTGTTTTGCCTTCCTATGCTAGTTGATTCTTGTTCCCATAAATTATTTTCTCACAAAATCCCTATGCATAGGAAGTGGGTTAGACTTAAATGTGCTAGTCATATGCTTCTTGATGCTCTGTTTATGTTTCAATT
This sequence comes from Triticum dicoccoides, assembly GCF_002162155.2. Lineage (NCBI taxonomy): Eukaryota > Viridiplantae > Streptophyta > Magnoliopsida > Poales > Poaceae > Triticum > Triticum dicoccoides. Next base: position 142,816,036 of record NC_041388.1, on the reverse strand, counting down.
CTTATCTTTTATATGAGCATCATTGAAATCATCATGCCTAGCTAAAAGGCATTAAAGAAAAGCGCCTGTTGGGAGACAACCCAATATTTACGCCTACTATTTTTTGTGTGTTAACATGATTAGGCTACTGTATTAATCATGTTTTATAGCTTTTGTTTCAATAAAGTGCCAAGTAAGACCTTTGGGATGGTCTATGGTGATAGTTGATTTGATCTTGCTGAAAAACAGAAAATTTTGTGCCTAATAAAATATTTTTAATTTTTTACAAGAGCGAAATAAAATTCTGATTCTTTATGCACAAGACTGATATAAACATTTCCTAGGTTGTCCTAATTTTTCAGAATTTTTGTTGGTACAGAAGTATGGAAAGTTTCCAGATTATTACACTGTTATGTTTTTGTCAGATTCTGTTTTCTATGTGTTGTTTGCTTATTTTGATGAATCTATGAGTAGTATCGGAGGTTATGAACCATGGAGAAGTTGTAATACAGTAGATACAATACCAATATAAAATTGGAATGAGTTCACAACAGTACCTAAGTGGTGATTTACTTTATTATACTAACGGAGCTTACGAGTTTTCTGTTGAGTTTCGTGTTGTGAAGTTTTCAAGTTTTGGGTGAAGTTTCGATGGACTACGGAATAAGGAGTGGAAAGAGCCTAAGATTCAAGATTCCCAAGGAATCCAAAGGTAATATTCAAGGACAACCAAGCATCTAAGCTTGGGGATGACCCGGATGGCATCCCCTCTTTCGTCTTTGTTCATAGGTAAATTTACCTGAGGCTATATTTTCATTCACCACATGATATGAGTTTTGCTTGGAGAGTCATTTTATTTTATTAGTATTTACGTTATGTTATTTAGATTAATGTTTTGCACCTTTTAGTTCAATAAAAAGGTCAAGTGTAGCCTTTACCATGTTTATTTTGCAAGTTTATATGTTGCTAATTGAAAACAGAAAGTTTGTTGTTATGTTTTAAATATTGGTGAATAGTCAGAACATGATAAAATCTTGAAATTTTTACACAATGAGTAACAACAAATTATATACAGTATGACAATTTTTCAGAATTTTTGGAGTTATATAAGTATGATTCCTCTTTCATTCTTTACAGATTGTTCTGTTTAGACAGAGTGCTGTTATGTTTGCATCGTTTGCATATGTTTGCTTGTTTAATGATTCTATTTGAGGATAGGAGTGTTAAATATGCAGAGGAATTTAGTGTGCAATGTCAAATTATAATTTTAGTGATTTTCTACAGTAGAGAATGATAAGGTTTAGCATGGATTTATACTAACTTATCTCACGAGTTCTTGTTGAGTTTTGTGTGGATGAAGTTTTTAAGAATTAAGGAAACCATGATATAAGAGGAATTAAGGAGACACAAAATCTCAAGCTTGGGGATGCCCAAGGAATCCCTAATTCATTTTTCAATAAGTCCCAAGCATCTAAGCTTGGGGATGCCCCGGTTGGCGTCCCACATTTCTTCTTCAACAACTATCTGTCAGTTTTGGTTGAGCCTAAGTGTTTGCTTCTTCACATGATATGTGCTATCCTTGCAATTTCATTTTATTTTGTTTTGCTTGCTGTTTGAATAAAGTACTTAAAATATAAAATTTTATTTATGAGAAGAAGTCTTCACACAGTTACATAATTATTCAACTACTCATTGTGCTTCGCTTATATCTTTTGGAGTAGTTTGTCATTTGCTGTAGTGCTTCACTTATATCTTTTTAGAGCACAGGGGTAGTTTTATATTAAAGAAATTGATTAACTCTCATGCTTCACTTATATTATTTTGAGAGTCTTTAAACAACATGGTAATTTTCTTAGGTTATGAATTTAGTCCTAATATGATGGGCATCCAAGAGGGATATAATAAAAACTTTCATATAAAGTGCATTGAATACTGTGAGAAGTTTGATTCCTTATGATTGTTTTGAGATATGAAGATGGTGATACTAGAGTCATTATAGTGAGTAATTGTGGATTCGAGAAATACTTGTGTTAAAGTTTGTGATTCCTGTAGCATGCACGTATGGTGAACCTGTCATGGAATTGTCACGGCAGATGTCCTAGTGAAAGGACTTAATCGTGGAGCCATCGCAACTAGGAAGCTTAAAGGGGTTAACTGGGACAAAGGACACGGGGGGTTTATACTGGTTCGGCCCCTTGCGGTGAAGGTAAAGCCTAGTCCAGTTGATCTGGTATTGCTAGGTTTCGATGACCAAGGAGCGAATATGCTAGCTTGGCTCTCGATCTATTGTTTCCTGTCCTAAGTCGCCATCGGGTCGTCCCCTTATATACACGGGTTGACGCCCTGCGGCCTACAGAGTCCTGGCCGGCTCATATAACGTGTCCAGCTCGGTGACGTATCTTACATGCCTTATGTTACAAGTCTTATTCATACATGTCGGTTTGTACTTACGGGCCTTAAACCGCCTCTGGGCTTGGGCCTATTATAAGTCTAATTGTAAACTGTCATCTTGTATACTCTTGGGCTTCATTTAGTTAAACCGCCTTCGTGGTTGACCCGGCCCCTCCTGGGCGGGTCATATCTGGTAGTCATATCCCCAACATTAGGTCCCAGGTTGATTTGAACTTTGTTCATGTCAATCTCCAACACTTCGAAAAAATCCATCTACCACTTCTTGTGAAAGCCTTGTAACCTGCCATGACATCATCTCCAGAAAATTTGGAAACCCGCCATGACGTCACCTTAATGGATCTTTATCTTAAATGCCTCCCAAAAATCGAGGCGTCAAATTAGCCGGATAATCATCATTTCGGCCTCCTTGTTTTTCGCGCCTGCCTATCATCCCTTTCCTTAGAAATAGGATCCGAGAGCTATCCCACACTTTTCTCCTTCTTCCTTCTCTCGCAACCTCTCTACCGTTCGAGCTCCGTCGCCGTCGCAGAGCACTTCGTGTTCTTCGACCTCGGCCGCTGGATCAACCTGAATCGATCCAGACAACAGCGGCGACCCTCCACAACAGATCTGCAGCTGTAAGCTTCTGCTTTTTCGTACCTTAGATTCGTACTAGGGTTTGCGAGCTCCTTCATGTTCTTCGTAGTTCGTCGGAGTTCATCGTAGTTCATCCTTCAAGCTATACTGCAAGCCTCTTTGATCTGAAAAATGGTGTCAAACTGATGCGGTATCTGTCTGGTTCCACTTTCAGTATCAGTAGATCCCCTTTCTTGGAAGAAAAAAATTCTTGTACAAGCTTATAAACTCATATGTACTGACTTTTAGGTCTAAATTTATTTTTCTTTTCTGAACAGCCGTTGATCCAAAGTAAAATATGCAGTCTGTGAAACTTGTTTACCTCAGTACTTAACCAATTTTTGTCGCTGCCAACTTTTAAATATTTTGAGTCATGGCGGCTTACCGTGCCGGCTCATTTTTCCTTCATATATCATTAGCCCTTATCTAAGACGCCATTACACATCTGTATTGCAATCCTTTAACTTGTAATTCCACCAATTAACTTGAACCGGCAAATTACTTCTTTTTTAGCTTGTCCTTTCGCCATGCTGCCAAAGACGATAACAGTTTGCAACTGGGTCCCTTCCACAGTCATTGATGACACTCTAAAGGATTTTGTCACCATTGGGTATTTTCCAGAGAAGAACATTATGTCCTATCGCGCCCCTGACCCGACCGAAGAAAGACCTCAGCCCAAGGATGGTGAAGTCATCGTCTTTACTGACCACATGAACCGGGGTTTTTCACCGCCCGGCTCAAAATTCTTCAGAGATGTTCTACATTTTTTCAAGCTTCATCCACAGGATCTTGGACCCAATTCCATCTCAAACATCTGCAATTTCCAAGTTTTCTATGAGGTTTATCTTCAAGAAGCACCTACTATCGAACTCTTCCGAGAGTATTTCTATTCGAACCGCCAGAATGAATACACCAACGGCCCTAGCTTGGAACTTGGTGGAATTTCGATTCAGCGTAGACAGGATGCTGTCTTGCCTTTAGTAGTCTTGCCAAGCCATCCCAAGGACTGGAACCAAACTTGGTTTTATTGCAAAGACACGTCGCCAGCTGATCAAAAACCATGCCAGGTTATCATGCTGAGCGCCCTGACTCTGAATATGTGCTCCCTGACAAACTCTCTGCCACTGAGCGCAAGAAACTTCAACCAGCCATGAAACGGTTCAAGCTTTACTTGGGAATGACTTAACATGAGTTGACTTGATCCGCTGTTGGATTGCATGGCCGATCATCCCTCTAAGCCGCCAATCTGACTTGATGTGCAACTACACCGGAGGAACGGACGATCCATTATGTCATAGTTCCCTTCGTCTGACTAAAGAGGCCATTGTTGAGATGTCAACCACTCTTGTCAACAGCAAATACGAAGACTGCAGCAAAGTTGGATTGAATCCTTTCTGCAAACTTAACCCGGCACCAGAGGTAAATCCCCTTGACTCTTTTTCTTCAGTAGTTCTGTTGCCAAGTACTTGCATGATTTTCAACCTGTTATTTGCCTACAGGCCAAATTTGACTTTTGGAAGGCCAAATATGATCATGAGGCTACCAAAAAAGCTTGGGCCTCCGCAATAGCCGCCAAGAAGACGACCAGAAAATCTAAGAAGAAAAAAACTACTTCTGATATGTTCAAGTTGGATGATGTCTCTGAGTCGGAGGTAGCCCTTGACTCTCTTGGCCTGCTTTTTAACAACCTTATTGACACTGACTATTACCAGGATGACATGGGGGCCAGCCAGGCAGTAGAAGAAGAGGTAATTATTTCCCCGATTCAGAACCTTTGCCAAGGCAGAAACCTCGATGGGTAACCCGGAAAGTAAGGTTTTCACACCCCTTGGCTTATTTAGATCCTCATTTTCTTTTGAAAAAATAGCAACATGAGAGCCGCCGTCAGACCCTAACCAGTGACGACAATGAGCTGCACTCCGGCTTACCGAAAACTCCTCGGAAACGCCAGAATGAGGTTTCTTTTATTTTTAACTTCTGCCTTTATCAATGAATCTATTTCCTTGCTCTTTAACTGTGATTTCACTTTTGCAGGAGGTCTCTCATTCTTCTGGTGATTCTTCACAAACTCAACTTCCGGCTTTCAAGACTACCCTTGGGTAAAGATAGTTATCCTTCTTCTGCATCTTTATGTCCATATTATTATACCGACTCGTCAAATTCTTCTTAGTGGTCAAGCGAAGCCCAAGAAGGCCAGGGTGGCTAAGCCGACTGAAAATCCAAAAGCCGCTGAATTGGCATTGCCGACTCCTGCCCCGGGACAACCTGAAGCACCAGAAGACCCCGCTATCAACGTTCAATCAGATCCTCCTGAGCCGTCTATTGATGAAACCGTTCTCAATCCATCTACTGTTGAACCGTCAAGCTCAGCTAATCCGCCGGCGACTTATGACAATGATGTTTTAATCACTGGTTGTAGATTCGTTGAGTCGGGCAATCCAACTGTGCTGGCCAGACACTCCGCCAAGCAAGAGGCTTTGGAGAAGCAAAAAGTGCGGGTTGACATCTCTCACTATGCTCACCTGAGTATTAGTGACATGCTATCTGGTTACCTTAGACACGTGCATTCTAGTCGTGACTCTGAAATTGAGATGGTCAAACAGTTGCAACTAAAATATGAGGTATGCTCTCCGGCTTTCATTAGTTTATATGCTCTGCCAGCCCCCAAGTCTCCTGATTATGATAAACTTGAATGATCTATAGACTTTTGATATAGGTTAATGTTCTGACCTAGATTTTCCCCATCTCCGGTTTAAAATGTTTAACCAGATTCATCTGATTAGCATAATCTCGCACCTGTAGTCCCCAAGGGCCGGCTTAATTCATTATGAATGAGCCGGTACGTAACTTCATAACTTCCTGGAACCAGTCAAAACTAATATTGTTATTCGGCTCAAGAGGGAAAAACTTTCTGAATAACATGCATTAGCCCCCAAGTGCCAAGCATTGTTACCTGTAAAACACTTGGGACTCTTTAGAAGAGTCATATCTGCATTTAAGAATTGCTTTGGCAGACATTAGCCCCCAAGTGCCGAGTGGCGTTGCTTTGCAAAGCGCTTGGGACTTTAATCATTATTTCCTCTATTGTAATAAACTTCGACACATCTGTGCATGTCTGCAGACCGCCATAACTGACTTGGATTCTCAACTGGTTGATGCGAAAACCCGGTTGGCGGCTCAAGAGACTAAGATAAAGAATACTGAATCCAAACTTCAGTTGAGCATATCTCAAGCAGAGAAACTGAAGACCAGCTTTAATGTAGAGAAAAAAATCTTGGGACGAAAAAACCTTGCTAACATAGCGTGCTGAAACAGCCGAGGCGGCTCTCAAGGAAATTACCGCTGAACTCACCGGTTTAAAGAACCATGTGTCTCAGATGGTCTCTGTAATCTTCGGTGAGTCACCATATTATTTACTTAAGCTCTATTTTTGCCATCATAATGTAAGCCACCTGCTTAACCTTTTGGACATACCTCATAGGTCCACGGAGCAGCAATCTGAGTCAAAACAGCTTAATAAAGCTCAAGGAGGTTTACACCCTTGTGGAGCAACTGTATAGTGGAGCTCAACGGGCTCTTGCCATTATTTCCCCGGCTAACCAAGGACCAAACCTATTGAGTGATGTCTTGAAGAAGCTATACATCTTACCCGCCAGGTTTCAAGAAGTCAAGCGTTCCTGTGCGAGAGTCGGAGCCCTAACTGCTCTAAGCCGCTCCAAATCCTGGGTACCAAAGCTAGACCCGGCGGATGTAGACAAGGGGTACCCCAGTTTTAAGGAAGACGGGACTCCTTTTGATCAAGAAGATTTTGCTGCTTGCGTGAAGGAAATTCATCCTCACGCTACCATCCTTGGCAAAGAAACCAATGTTGATAAGTACTAGCCGGGTTTTGATGCTGAGAATAAAAAGATGGTAGCTCCTTCATATAAAGTGACAGATCTAATCCCACCGGTTCGCCAGCATACCTTTGCCCCGGAAATTGACCCGTCCGGTCTAATTGATGATGAGGTTGAGTTCGTTGCTCTTCACGGCTTTGATTGGTCCAAGCCCAATTTTCAAAAGTAGAGGAGGATGAACCGGCAAGGGATGAATCGTAACCATCCAAACAACTCGGGCAGGATTGATGAACCGGTTTTAGTTTATCGTCTTCTTATGAGAAAAACAGTAATACCCTTTTGGGCTCCAAGTGCCTTGTAATAGGCTAGCTTTGAAACTTCATGTTCTGCTTATGCCATCGTGCATATTATGCTGTGTACAACACTTTTATCCGTAATGTGAAGATACGTCTTTCATCTTTTATGATATTGGTATTGTTTGAATCTGTTCCTGCACGGAAGATATAAAAATTGTCCTGGCGGCTTATCGCCGGCCGGGTAAAAAACGCCCAGTACACAATCATGAAAACCAACATAACTGTATAATCAAGGCTGGATGTAATGATAATTAAGGCTGGAAAGCCTTTGATTGAAGAAAACACAGATAAGCCTGTTATGAATCCTAACGATAATATCATACGTGTGATCTTGAATCTAGACTCCCGGTTTATGTGACCCGAACAGTAAGCGTGATAACCCAATCTTTAGAAGCCAAAAACTTCCAAATGTTTATGATTGTCATATATGGCGACTTATCATCCAAGTCAAGCCGGGTTAATCGAAACCATACTTACACTTAGATTTAGACAAAAAAACCGAAAAACAAAAAATTTTCTTTCAAACAATGTAAGTCAAACACCAAGAAAAATTTGGAGGTTTCTGATTCTAATACGATTAGTAAACTGGACCAAAGGGTTAAGCTAGGATTCGAATACGATCATGTAGCCCCCAGTGGCTTTGGCGTTGCGCCGATCAAGAGGGTACCGACAGCTATGTTCTCTTTGGTTCAAATACGACCTATGTTTGAATAGGAAGCCCCCAAATGACCTTGAGAGGTTTTTGAAGAACCTGTTCGAATACGATCCAAGTCAGACCCAAAAGGGGTTAAGCTATGATTCAAATACAATCAAGAAGCCCCCTAGTGAGTTTGGCATTGTGCCGATCAAGAGGGTACCGGCAACTATGTTCTCTTTGGTTCGAATATGACCTATGTTTAAATAGGAAGCCCCTAGTGATCATAAGATTTCATGGCTAGATTCGAATACGATCATGAGCCGGACCAAAGGGTTAAGCTAGATTTGAATACAATCAGCCCCTAATTGGTCATTTTGAAAGTATGAAAATAAAGGCATATGATTATTTGAGAATGAAAAGGACAGAGGTCCTGCTATATTACTTATTATATTATATACAACGTCAAAGTATGTACATTATGAGAGCCAGTGGCTCAAGTATAGTAAGGCCGAAGATGAGCAATATTCCATGGCCGGCGGGTCTCCTCTTCCCACCTACATGAGTCTGTGCTCTCAAACATCGATGAGGTAATATGAACCATTGTTCAAGTTCCTGCTGACCACAAAGGGTCCTTCCCAAGGTGGGGATAATTTGTGTGCATCAGTTTGGTCCTGGATGAGCCGGAGCACCAAGTCACCTTCCTGAAAGGTTCTAGACTTAAACTGGCGGCTGTGATAATGGCGCAGGTCCTGTTGGTAAATCACGGAGCGGGCTGCTGCTAAGTCACGCTCTTCATCTAATAGGTCAAGTGCATCCTGACGGGCTTGTTCGTTATCAGCTTCAACGTAAGCCGCCACGCGGGGCGAGTCATGACGGATGTCACTAGGCAGGACTGCTTCTGCTCCATAAATCATGAAGAAAGGTGTATAACCCGTAGAACTGTTAGGGGTAGTATTGATGCTCCATATTACATAGGGTAACTCCTCCACCCAGGTGTCCTTGCTTTATCGAGGATGGGGGAGAGCCCTGCCTCGTCCGTCGCTGCTCCCTCTCGTGTCGACACGCGCCCTGGCCAGCGGCGCCCGCGGTGCCATGTAGGTAGGCAGGCAGCTGAGGTGGCACAATGGTGGGTCTCCACGAAGATCCGCATGCCGCCACGCAGGTGCCTACCCAGCTGGTTGGATCGGCAGCTCCATGTGAACGGCGGTGGAGGTTTGACTGGCGTGGGCCTGACGGTGGCCCTACGGGTGTTCTTGGCAAGGGCCTTGCCGGGGCCCCGGCAAGGGTCTTGCCGTGGCGCCTGCTGTCATCCCCGGCAAGGCTCTTGCCGGGGGCCTTGTGGTCCTCCTTGGCTGGAATCCCGCCAAGGATCATCATCTTCTAAAGGGTGTATCTGATCTTGAATGTCTTCACAAAGATCCGCATGCCACCACGGGGATGTCTCCCGAATCCTTGCCCCATGGGGGCAGTGGACTCAAGGGTGACTCGCTCCGTAGGTGTGGGGCGAGCTGCCACGGCAAGGGTCTTTCCGGGTTTGCTAAAGCCGCCTCCCGGCAAGGATCTTGCCGGGGGGGTCCGCTTCGTCCCCTTTGCTCTTTGTGGTCTTGGTCTTGGCGTCGTTCTGCTTCTCCTGAGCTTCGGCCTTACCTTGGCTCACCTCCCTTGCCTTGCTCAGTGTGGTGGTGCCCGTGGCTCGGACTGCCCGTGCACATTTATAGGGGTACAAAAAGTGTACCCCTCTTTTTGTACACCGACAGGAGCCCCCGGGCCTGGGCCACACGTAAGCGCAGTCGCGTCATTGGGCTAGGCCCAAAAACGGTGCGCGGGTAGGCGGGGCGGACTTTACCGCGGTAAGTCTCTTCGCGCGCTGCGCTTCCCATGCTTCATGTGCATGGCGCGGCGTGGGGAGGCGTGTGTGACGTGGGCAGCATGTGTGGGGTTGCTTCCCGCGGGCATGCGTCACATCACAGTTAATGTGAAACGAGGCGGCCCATTGTTTTCCCCCATAAGAAAGGAATAACCGCGGGCGCGCTGCTCACTTTCTCCTCTTTCCTCGTGCATCTTCCAATCTCAGAGCCGCCGTTTCCTCTCTTCCTTCCTTCCTAAGCTTCCGCCGTCGCCCGCCGTCGTTGCTTCGCCATCCCCCTTCCTCAGCCCTCTGAACTTCTTGGTCTCCATGGCTCCCAAATTCGCCAAGGGCAAGGGGGTGGCTAAGGGCGCCGGGACGGTGGAGCCGCCGGAGAGCGCGCTGTCGGGGGACCGGATGAAGTCTGCCTTCTTCTTCCCCTCGACGGTTGATGTTCAAGAGCTCTGGGCCTCCTTCAAGCCCCTATGGGGAGTGAAGACGGGGGGAGAGGATTCGGGACACCCGGCGACGTGCGTCATTCCTGCCGCTTGCGCTGATCCTGCCCCAAATCGGTACCCCTTCTTCGTTGATTACTTTTCTTGTGGGTTATGCCCCCCTTTCTCCGATTTCTTCTGCGACTTATGCGCACCTTTGGCTTTTGCCTCTTGGATTTTACTCCGAATGCAATGGCGTGCATGGCTTTCTTCGTGCATCTTTGCAAAGGCTTTGCCGGGGTGCAGCCCAACACGGCGCTCTTCCGCCATTACTTCTTCCCTCGAACGGTAGGAGCCTTCTCCGGTTGCGTCACCTGGATCCCAAGATCCGAGGGGGCGTACCCGGATGGTGCCGTGAAGGAGAGGTGGGAGGAATGGCGTGGCCGGTGGTGCTGGATTGAAGATGAAAACCCGCCGGAATTCTGCAAGGTCCACCGAGTGCCGCCGGTCCGTGGCAGCGATTGGAGCGATGTTGACGCCGCCGATGGGAGGCTCACCGTCACCACCACCAGTATTCTCCGGCTCACCCAGGCCGGACTCACCCTTGAGATGATCGGGGCGGACTTCATTCGCCACCGGATCGCCCCGTTGCACAGCAAGGGGAGGCCAGCTTGGCTCTTTACGAACCCGGCTGACATTATGCGACAACGCCCCGGCCTCGATCACAAATACACATTGCTGGCGCATGCCCACTTCTGCCAGCAGCTTTTCCAGCTTGATGTGGGTCACGATGGCGAGGTCGAGCGGACGGGCAAGGCCGCGAGGGCTGCCACAAAGCTTGGCAAGGCCCTCAAGGGGCCATTTTTCAAGCTGCCAGCGGTGGTGGTCTCGTTGTGCAACAATTCGCGTTGGTCCGAGATCATCGCCATGATGACGGAATGTAATGCGCACGGCCCTGTCCCGAGCTGGGAGGAGCCGAAGGACGAGGATGTGCAGCAATTCTTCGACACCCTGATTGAGGTGTATGTCAATGCCGACGTCGAGCGATGGCTTATCATGGACACCACCCAGGCAGAGCTGGACTACATCGCCACTAGGGCGAGGGAGGCGCAGCTTGCCATGGAGGCTGGCAGCACCGGGGGCGTGGAGGAAAAGGCCGCAATGGCGGCAGAGGAAGAGGAGCTCACCCGGTGGGCGGCGGCCACCAAGGAGACCAGCAGCGCCGACACCGGAGCTCCACTTGTCGAGGACGCGGCCGACGAGTCGTCAGAGGAGGAGGGCGTGGTGGCGGGCTCGACGCTAGCCAGGGGAAGAGGGCGAGTCCTGCGGCGGTCTGGCTCCGGCGAGCCGGTCCAGCCCGGCAGGGCTACGCGGCCTCAATTGACCCTGGAGGGGTCCGGGCGCCACACGAGGGCCACGGCAGCGAAGAGGCTGATGAGGGCCGCTGAGAAGAAGAAGGCGACAACCCCTTCCTCATCCGGGCGTGCACAAACCCCGCCGCCTACTTCGCCTCCTCCGGCAGGCGTCGACTCGGATGATGATGTCGAGTTCCCTTTTGATCTCGGGCCTCTCAGCCCGGAGAGGAAAAGGAAACTGGTGGAAGAGGAGGAGACAGATGACGAGTAAGTTCTCCGTTCCTTACTGTCATTTCCATTTCCTCGAATTGGGTCGCTTGTCTTGATCCATTTTTGCTTCCGCATGGAGACAGAGACGTTGGCCCAGAGGGTGAAGAGGGCGAGGACCTCGGCGAGCAGCCAGCCCCCGGTTGGGGCTTCAACGACACCACTGGTGGTGCTGAGCAGCCCGAACAGCAGCCCCCAGCGCAGCCCCCAGTGTAAGTTCGTCACCCTCTTCTTACTCGACATGTGGTAGGCGCTCGATGCTATGATGCTGACCTTGCCGGGTTTGCAGGAGGGGAGTGGCAGCAGGAGGAGCCACAGAGGGCTACTCCTAACACACCACCCCCATCGACTATGCCGCCGCGGGGGGCGTCCCCGGCAAGGGCATCAGGCACGGTGCCCACACCCATGGAGGAAGAGGGGAACTTGGGCGCTGGTGGCTCTGCCATGACGCCAAATGTTGGCGGAGAGGGGACTCCTGCTTCACAGCCTGGCACTGGTGAGTCGATTGTCCTTCGTCTCTGTTTTTCCCTTATTCTTTTCTTGGCTTCATTGCTCCCGTTGCTGCCCAGGCCCTCCTTCAATAGACATGGAGGACGTGGACACTGTTGTCGGGGATATTGCTGAGGAGGCCGCGGCGGAGGCCAGCAGGATTGCCGCCGAGGAGGCCGCCAAAGACGCTGATGAGGCCGCCGCCGACGAAGCCGCCAAGGGTGCCGCCGGGGATGCCGTTGCGGGGGCCACCAAGGCGTCCGGCGAGGCTTCTGCCGAGGGCGCCAGCGGTGGACCTGCCGGTGAGGCCGGCAAGGCCTCCGCCGAGGAAGAGGTGGTGGGTGACCAGCCTCCTTCCTCCTCAACCTCGGGCCCCGGCAGATATCTGAAGGTGGGCGACGATCTCTTCGTCCACCTCCCAGGGGCGTCAAGCCGGGCGCCCGCCGAAGGGGAAGTCTTTGATGGCGAGGTGCTTGCCGCCACCGGGCTTGAGGTTGTCGGTGAGCCGGGCATTGGCGGTGACGGTTCTCCGAAAGAGCAGCTTTTCCGCGCTATGGGGGCCAACTTTCGAAAACTCCAGGCGCTCTACCGTGTCCGTCTGGACAAGGTTAAGTCCAGGATGGCAACAGTGGACTAGGCGGAGGTGGATTTCAAGGTGCGCGTTTCCGAGACGCGGACCTGGTTCCACCAGGCTCGCAAGGAGCAGAGGGCCTTTCAGGAGAAATTGGCCGAGCACGATGTGGAGCTCACCATGAAGATGGCCGGCGTCGAGAAGGCCCAGGAAAAGGCGGCGAACTTGGCTGCCGCGGCCGAGGCCGCCCGGAACCAGCATCAAGCCACCTTGGATTCCCAGGAAGAGGACCTCACCGCGCGTGAGGCGAAGCTTGCCGCAGCGCTCCGTGGCAAGGATGAGGAGCTCGAGGCCCTTGTCGCGCGGCGGACTCGCGAGCTGGAGCAGAGGCACAAGGAGGCACTCGATGCCTAGGCTCTAGCCCATGCCGGCAAGGTAAGGGAGTTGGAGGTGGCACAGGATGAGCTGAAGGAGCAGGCCCTCAAGATGTCCAACGAGAAGAGCACAATCAACAGCGCCTTGGTGGAGGTGCAAGGAGCGGTCATCAGCAGGGCTGGGGAGCTCTCCGAAGCGCAAAACTCTATCAGAGACCTCAAGCTGAAGCTGGAGGATCTCGAGAAGATGCTGTCGGAGAGCAGGGCTCGGGAGGAGACCTTGACCAGGAGCCTGGAGGAGGAGAAGCAGCTACGGGCGAACGAGGCCGCCTCCCACCAGGATTATGTGGCGGGCAAGAACAGATGGATCAGCCGTCTGGAGGAGGTCGCCGGAAGGGTCACCTCGCACTTGGCCACCATGGGGATGCCAAACGTGAGGTACGTCCCTGAGCGCAGCGGGGCCGTCAACACCAAGTTGACCCTGTTCTTCGAGGGCGTCCTCGGAGCCTTGGCTTATCTTCACTCCAACAGGATGGCCACGCTGGCCGAGGAGGCCCGGCGACTTTGCCGGAGGGTCGTGACCAAGGTCCTCACCAAGATGGCGTACTGGAATCCCGATCTTGACTTCGCGGCCATGATGAAGAGCTTGCCGGATGGTGCTGACCTCACGATGCTCAAGGAGCGCATCAAGCCCATCACCGACTGCATCGACGAAATCAAGAGGGTGGAAGGCCAGCGTCGGGATTAGGCATCCCATTCTTCATCGCCGCTGCGGGTTCCCGACCAAGACAAATTTTATCTTTAGTTAGAACCGCAGCTATGATGTGATGTAATATAACTTTGAAGTACTCTTAATTTTCATGCATGTTATTTCCCCGTTCAATTCCTCTTTGTATGCGTGCCCTACGTTGATCGGGAAGGCTTGCCAGTGCGGAAGCCCCTAGCGGCGTTTTGGGGACGGATACCCATGGCCAGCCAGGTACGCGTGCTGCCGGACGAGCCACCTTTCCGTTCTGAACGCGGCCGCTCGAACAGTCGAGCTTGACTTGAGTCAGAATAGGGGGCGTTGCTGATCGCGGAAGGCTACTCTGCCATTCTCGATGCAGCCTCTTGAGCTGTTGAGTGGACTCGAAACAGGGCAAGGGCGTTGCCAATCGTGGTAGAGCCCCCTGGCGTGCAGGTTTCCCATACAAAGCAAATATCTCCAGGGGGAATAACCTCAAATAAGAAGGGTAGCACAAATAAGGGTTCAGTGCAACTTAGCTTCTATTTGCGATCGCTTGAGTGTCGATCTTCTGGCCTCCTTTCTTCTTCAAGGGTCACGAAGATAAAGGAGTGTCGGGCTAAATGCTAGAGCCAATTCTCACAACTGCGCCCCTACCTGGCGCGCCAAAGATGTCGGTGGGAACGACACCTATGGGATCACAAGAATCCCTACTACAGTTGCGGGGCGTAGGGTCGTGAGAAGAGCGGATCAAACAGATAGCACACGGTTCGTTTATCCAGGTTCGGGCCGCGAGGATGCGTAAAACCCCACTCCTGCTTTGGTGGATTGTATATCTGTGTTCTTGAGCTAGCTATGGGGCGTGAGGAGCTCCAAAAAGCCGAATCTCCCTCCTGGTCGCCTCGGGCCTCCTTTTATAGGAAAGGGGTAGCCACAGTGGCACACAGGAGGTGGAAAGGGTACAGTGATGTGAGGTTATCCTTTGCATTACATGACAAGGCGCATTTAATGCGTCTTGCCCAGGTGTCCTTGCTTTATTGGGGATGGGGGAGAGCCCTGCCTCGTCCGTCGCCGCTCCCTCTCGTGTCGACACGCGCCCTGGCCAGCGGCGCCCGCGGTGCCATGTAGGCAGGCAGGCAGTTGAGGTAGCGCAGTGGTGGGTCTCCACGAAGATCCGCATGCCGCCAGCAGGTGCCTGCCCAGCTGGTTCGGTCGGCAGCTGCATGCGAACGGCGGTGGAGGTTTGACTGGCGTGGGCCTGACGGTGGCCCTACGGGTGTTCTTGGCAAGGGCCTTGCCGGGGCCCCGGCAAGGGTCTTGCCGTGGCGCCTGCTGTCATCCCCGGCAAGGCTCTTGCCCGGGGCCTTTTGGTCCTCCTTGGCTGAGATCCCGCCAAAGATCATCATCTTCTAAAGGGTGTATCTGATCTTGAATGTCTTCACAAAGATCCGCATGCCACCACGGGGATGTCTCCCGAATCCTTGCCCCAAGGGGGCAGTGGACTCAAGGGTGACTCGCTCCGTAGGTGTGGGGCGAGCTGCCACGGCAAGGGTCTTGCCGGGTTTGCTAAAACCGCCTCCCGGCAAGGATCTTGCCAGGGGGGTCCGCTTCGTCCCCTTTGCTCTTTGTGGTCTTGGTCTTGGCGTCGTTCTGCTTCTCCTGAGCTTCGGCCTTACCTTGGCTCACCTCCCTTGCCTTGCTCAGTGTGGTGGTGCCCGTGGCTCAGACTGCCCGTGCACAGTTATAGGGGTACAAAAAGTGTACCCCTCTTTTTGTACACCGACAACCACCTTTTGTCCGGATAGCTTGTCCTAGCTGTCCCCTTTCAAATTGGCCGTTGTTGGCTCCCTTCCCACTCAATATTTGGGGAGAGGACTAGGTCCTATATAAGTAGAACTAGCCACCACAGTAGGGGGGATCGACCCATCACAAGTCGAGAGCAGATCTAAGATCATCTCACCCACACAAGTTCACCAAGCACAAGAACACCTCAACCTCAGGAGGTTGTTCTTCCCCTTGTACTATTCATCATCATCCCAAGAGGCAATCCACCACCACCACACTGGAGTAGGGTATTACACCACAACGGTGGCGCGAACCAGTATAAATCTTGTGTCTTTCTGTGTTGTGAGTTCGTCAAGTTCGTCCACAAGCTCTTAGAGAGCTGGGGCGTGGATCAATAGGGAGAAAACCTTCGCGCGCACCCTAGTGTTCAAACCTTAAGGGTTTGCCGGAACCCATGATCCGACATTTGGCGCGCCAGGTAGGGGTGCGCCGAAGCCTCCTTCCGTCGCTCCGTCGTCTCCATGGCAGACGCACGCCCCGCTCGTGCTGAGCACCGGGCTGCCCTCGCCGCCCACGTCTCTCAGACAGCTCCCGTCGGCGGGCCACCTCGTCGTTCCCCTCGCCTGCCGCCAACGCCACCACCGGCCCGGCGGGGAACGAGCAGCAAGCATCCTCGCTGCACCCCTTGGTGCGGTGGGACGGCCGCACTACCACTCCATCGCTGACCCCGGCCGGTTCTTCTTCCCATGCACGTCGCCCTCCCATGGACGCACGGGCCGCGCTCCTCATGGCGCACGATCTCCTGCGCTACCGTCCGGTCGATGACCTCTACGAGGACTGGATCGACCGCGTCGCCGAGCTTGTCCGCGCCGCAGGGGACTCTCCTGCGTCGTCCCTCTCTCCGCCTCACCCTCCGCCAGCTACGGGCAACATAGCTCACGGAGCGCCTCCACCTCCTCAGCCCAAGACGGCGCCAAGACACGCGGCTCCGTGCCGCGACCTGCCGCGCCCCACACCCGCACGCGAAGAAAGAAGCTGTCAAGAAGACCCTCGACCGCAACAAAACGCTCTCCCGCTCCTCGCGCCACCGCGCCATGACCGGCTGCTGCGGAAAGTCCGTGCGCCACCTGTAGCGACAGGGCCCGGACCCCGTCAAGACCAAGCTCCACCTCCAAGGCGGGCCCCGGTGACCACAGCTTGATGTTGCGCCTTCACGCCCGAGGTGCGTAGCATCGCTTGGCCGGGCAAGTTCAAGCCGGACCTGCCTCCTCGCTACGATGGCACCCTCGACCCCGCGGAGTTCTTGCAGCTCTACAAGCTGAGCATCGAAGCGGCCAACGGCGACGAGAAAGTCATGGAGAACTAGTTTTCCATGGCTCTCAAGGAGGGCGCCCGTTCCTGGCTGCTGAACCTACCGCCAGGCTCGATCTCCTCCTCGAACAAGATGTGCGACTGCTTCATCGCCAACTTCCAGGGTACTCATGACCGCCCCCCGGTCACGGGCGACCTGCGCCGCATCAAGCAGCAAGCAGGGCAGACCCTGCAGAAGTACATTTAGTGCTTCAACAGTGCACGGATCAAGATCCCCAAGGTGACCGACGAGGCCATCATCTCTACGTTCTCTGATGGCATCCACGACGTCAAGATGAAGGAAGAGCTCACTATCCACGAGGAGCTGTGTACGACCCTTGAGCTATTCAACATCGCGACCAAGTGTGCAAGAGCTGAGGAAGGTCGCCTCTCCCTCCTTGAGCTCTCTGCTGCAGACCCGGAGGAGAAGAAAGCCAGGGCGAAGGACGTGAAGCGCAAGGGAGCAGCCGTGCTCGCAGCGGAACCAGACACCAAGCGTGGAAGAGTCCAACCAGATTCGTCCCAGAGCAGCCGTCCGTTCTGCGCCTTCCATAACCTGAACACCCACAACACCAGCGACTGTCAAGAGCTTAGAGCCATTCGCGAAGGACGCTTCGGCCGACGCCCCGAGTGTGGCGACCAGGGCTACGGCCGAGGAGGAGGACATGGCGGCGGATGCTGGGACGACCGTGGCCCATGCCAGGAGTAGCGCGACCGGCCTTGTGAGGACCGCTGGCAGGATCAGCCTCGCGAGGGCGCCTGGAGGATCAGCCTCGTGAGGATCGTCCTCAAGGCAACGCTGGGCTCCCACCACTGCAGCTACCACCAAGAAGGAACGATGAGCGCCATCAGGACGAGGGGGCTGGGGGCTTTCATGAACCGCGTGCTATCGCCTGCATCTTGGACGGAGCCCAGGCCCCAGCCTCGCAATGTATCTTCAAGCAGTTTGCTCGTGAAGTGAATGCAGTCCTCCCCAAGCTCGAAGCCACATGCCCACTCAGATGGTCCCAGTGCCCCATCACGTTCAGCTCGGCAGATCAGCTCAAGTGCACAGCTACCGCTGGCGTCCTCCCGATGCTTTGCTCCCCAGCCATCAGCAACGTGCAAGTTACCAAGACCCTCATCGATGGCGGCGCATGGCTCATCGTCCTGTCCGTCGACACGTTCGACAGCCTCCAAGTGCCATATGACCAGCTTCAGCCTACCAAGCCTTTCTCAGGGGTGACCGACGGTTCCACCACACCGATAGGGCAGGTCCGCCTCCCTGTCACCTTCGGCACGCGCGACAACTACCGCACCGAGCTCATCGACTTCGACGTCGCGCACATTCGTCTGCCATACAATGCCATTCTTGGGTATCCAGCTCTAGCCAAGTTCATGGCGGTGACCCATCATGGCTACAATGTCCTTAAGATGCCGGGAAGCGGCGGGATCATCACGGTCCCATGTGAAGAAAGAGATGTGGTGTGCTCCCTCGAACGTACCTTCCAAGCTGCAGCAATCGACGACCCGGACAGCAAGGGCGAGGGCCCTCCTAAGGCCGTCCCCAAGAAGAAGAAGCAGCTACGCCGTGCAAGACCTCAGGAGGGTGGCGTCACAGCCAGAGCCTCGTCGGGATCAGTGTCCACTCTAGGGGCGCCTCCCTCCATCGCATAGGAAGGCATGCCTGGTGCCCTTCTCAGGCAGGGTTCCAGGGCTTTCTTCTGGAAAGCCTCAGACCTTGCCCACATCACGAGGGAGGCGCTTGGGCACCACTTGGAGGCATGCTTCACGGCATGTTTCCCTCAGGAGGGCACAGGGCAAGGATCGCCCACCGTTCAAGAGTTCATCACCAAGAACACCCAGGAACTCCAAGACCCAAGGGCCATGCGCGGCGCCGCCGCTCATGAGGCGCAGCTCTTCATCTAGGCGAGGATGCTGGGATGCGCGTCTGCATCGATGTTCCAGGGCTCAACAGGGTCACTTCTCAGGAGCTTTTCTGGCCTTCGCGTGTGGGACACTGCGAGGGCCCACTGCACGGCTATGTTCGCATGCCCTTTGGCCTGCCAAGCGTGTTGTCCGCCTACCAGCGCAACCTGCTACGCATCCTGGCGGCTCAGGAGGACAGGCACCACACCATCCTGATGGATATGGAGACGGTCCTCAAGGAACCACCTGAGCCCCCAAAGCCTCCCGAGGCTCAAAGCTCCGGAGGCTCGTGAGGAGCAACCCCTTCGCCGATCAGCTTCAGCTGCCCCAACTCTCCTTCATCAACATAACCAGGTGACATTTTCCAATTTCATTTAGCTAGGAGCTCCCCACGGGCTGCATCATTCCCAGACCGCGTGGGTCCGTCCCTGTGGCATGTATCCCTTTTATTATGTCTTTAGCTTACCTTGTTGGGAGCGCCCCTCGGGCCGCATCATTCCCAAGCCGCTCGGGCCTGACTCAGTGGCACGTATCCCCCATGCATTTACTTAAGCCTGCTGCTCTCATGCTCGACCTACCTATGATTGCTACCTGCTCAATCGTCGCCTCCCACGGGGCCTCCTCATGCCGGCACGGCGCTGTTGCATGGGTCCATCCCTGCCACGTTGAAAAACCTGAGCGGTCGAGCTCTGGCTCGCGGCACACCCCGCACACATCACCTCAGCAGGCCCTCAATGCCTTCACCTCCTCATGAAGCAACCAGCGGTAGGCTGTCAACCATAACGCCAGATCGTGTTCTTCCTTGTGCTGGCTCGCAGGAACCTCGTGAGGATAACACCGGGCGGCACCGCGAGCTCCCGCCTCTTCCAAGTAATCCGCTTGCACGTTAAAAGGGGGGCTCCTGAGCATCACGACTCAGGAGCTCTTACTGGCTCTCCAGCCCTCACCCCTTGGCCTTGACCACGGCACGCGACCTGGCATACCAGCGGTGGCTGAGCTCGCTCGAGGGCCGGGACCTGAGGACGTAGAGCACCAAGGAGAGCATTGAAAGGGGAGGACTTGTATGGGCCTGACCTAGCTACGTTGCGGATGATTCATGCATGGGTCTGGCACATCGTGAAGAATCGACCCCGAACTGCCAAGATAAGTCACGAGCTCAGATCAACTAAATGTTGAAACCTAATCAGACACGCTCGCCGCAGCCCTGTTGTGGCAACGTCACTTCCCTTTCTTATCTTACCACGGCTGCCTGAATGCTAAAGGGGACCTCCTGAGCATCGCGCCTCAGGAGCTCTTACTGGAACTCAGGCCGCTCACCTCCTGGCCTTGACCACGGCACGCGACCTAGCATACCAGCGACGGCTGAAGCCTAACTGGGGACCGGGACCTGTTAGCGTAGAGCAACAAGCTGTCGCGAGGTTGGAAAGGGAAGACTGAGCCTAAGCAGGACTTGCGCTAACAAGGCTTCCATAATTGGGATAATATCGACAAAAGACATTGCAGACACTTTACACGCCACCACGGGGTACTTCTTGATTCCTCGCAGGGAACAAAGATGAGGACCTTGGAGAATCCTATCTACACACCCTCGCGGCCGACGCCATAATCAACAGTGGGCCGCGGGAGGCCGGCACCATCCCCATCCAGATCAGCGACGACGGCGGCCGGACGTCGCAGCCCTACTCCAAGCACGGCGAGAGCTCGGGGGGACGTAGTTGTCGTTGCTCGTCTCCAGAGTCTCATAGAGCTCAGGAGAGTCGTTGGACTCCCAAGAGTCACTGCTGCTAGAGCAGCCGCGAGCGGGGCGCGCGTCATCCTGACGCTCCCCTTCGGGGCAGCACTCCAAGCGGCGACCCTCCGCGTCGAACACCTTGAAGAACAGCGTCGAGGCGCCGTCGTACTCGAAGTGGACCGCGAGGGCGCCCTCCGCACGGCAAACCCATGTGACCTCGCCCCAGCTGCGGGTCATGAAGATCTTGCCAGTGGAGACTTGTTCAACCTTAGCTCTGGTCGCCGGGGCGTCGCGGTCAGCATGCTGCAACCAGAGTTCGAGAGGCCCCCTCGGTGACATCACGTTGGAGAAGAAGCGCGGGAAGCGGATCCAGGAGCTTGGGGGCATCGCCGCCCATAGCACGAGCTCACATGAGGAGTCTGTGGCGTGGACTCCAGGAGCGACGGCGCCCGTCGCCACGGCGCATCAACCTTGGCCGCGGTGCGCGCGCCGACGCTTGTTGCTCCTTCCTCCCAAGCCCCCAGCTTGGGCGTCCAAGGGCAGTGGATAACCAGGAGGAGGCAGCTGGCACCAAGGCCTCGTTACCACTTACATCTCTGCAGCGTCGGAGCGGTGGACCGACCTCTTCTTCGGCGGGAGCAGCGCCGACACGTCAAGGGGAACCTTCCCCTTCTCCTCAGCCGAGAACCTACGGATCAGCGCCATTGAAGTTGCTACTAGCAGTGGAGCAGAGGAGGAAGAAGCGAGCAGAATGGGGAGAGATGGGCGATGGGGCTCTGCCCCCTCCCCACTTATAGCAGGAGAAGGCCAACCAGCACCCCCACGATCGCAGGTAATGATGGTTTCCCTTGCATGTCGCAGGGACTTGTCAAGTCGGGCAGTTACCGAGGCAGCGTGGGGAGACGGAGACGCCCACGTCCAATCAAGCGCCACGCGTCAACCGAGGCCGCATGCCTTTGGGGCCCACGGAGCTCCGTGCTTGACCCTTTGGCTTCACCTCGAAGCCAAGCCCGAGCGCGCCTTGGGCCCAGGGGCTACTGTCAGTGTTCTGGGAATGGGGGTCCCCAGACTTGCCTGCCTGCGGCCCACGGCGTGGCTGGGCTGGCACGTCTGTACGGCCCATCTTCATCGACAAGGCATTCAAGACTCTTGCGAGGGGCCAAGCCTCACGAGGCAGACGATGCAAGACCTCGTCAAGAGCGGCCTCACTAGGAAGGCTCACGAGGGGTGGAGAGATCAAGGCAAGGCAAACCTCGCGAGGCCCTCGTGACGTGAGCCATGACGACTAAGACTAGGCGGGCGCCAGCGTGTGCAGCGTCCTTGTTTTCTCTTTGGTGCTAAGGGGGCAAGCGCAGACGCAGAGTACCGATGCATCAAGCAAAGGTTTCCATATTGGTGCAACAAGACCAAGACGAGAAAGATGACGGGACGAAGGTCACCATGGAGCCCAAGACGATGTCATCACCAGAGCCTTTTGTAGGCGAAGACCACCTTTTGTTAGGATAGCTTGTAATAGCTGTCCCCTTTCGAATTGGCCATTGTTGGCTCCATTCCCATTCAATATTTGGGGAGAGGACCAGAGCCTATATAAGTAGAACTAGCCACCACAGTAGGGGGGATCGACCCCATCACAAGTCGAGAGCAGATCCAAGATCATCTCACCCACACAAGTTCACCAAGCACAAGAACACCTCAACCTCAGGAGGCTATTCTTCCCTTTGTACTGTTCATCATCAGCCCAAGAGGCAATCCACCACCACCACACTGGAGTAGGGTATTACACCACAACGGTGGCCCGAACCAGTATAAATCTTGTGTCTTTCTGTGTTGTGAGTTCATTGAGTTCGTCCGCAAGATCTTAGAGAGCTGGGGCGTGGATCGATAGGGAGAAAACCTTCGCGCACCCCAGTGTTGGAACCTTAAGGGTTTGCCGGAACCCGTGATCTGACAGTATAGCCTTCTCACCTAGCCAGCTTATGAACCGGCTTAAAGCTGCAACACGACCCGCCAATCGCTGAACGTCATTGATGCACGCCGGTTTAGCCAAAGACGTAATCGCTTTGATTTTCTCCGAGTTAGCCTCGATGCCTTTGTTAGAAACCAAAAAACCCAAAAGCTTGCTCACCGGTACTCCAAAAACACACTTGGCCGGGTTAAGCATAATCTTGTAGACCCAGGGGTTATCAAAGGTTTCCTTCAGATCATCTATCAAGGTCTCCTTCTCTCAGGACTTCACCACTATATCGTCCACATGAGCATGAACATTGTGCCCAATCTGATTATGAAGACAGTTCTGCACACAATGCTGATAAGTCGCCTGGGCACACTTAAGCCCAAAAGGCATAGACACATAGCAGAAGGCTCCAAATGGAGTAATAAAAGATGTCTTCTCCTGGTCCTTAACTGCCATCTTGATCTGATGATAACCAGAATATGCATCCAAAAATCTCAAACGCTCACAACCCGCCGTAACATCAATGAGTTGATCAATACGAGGGAGAGCAAAAGGATCAGCCGGACAAGCTTTGTTTAAGTCCGTGTAATCCACACACATATGCTAGGTGCCGTTCTTTTTAAGTTCGAGCACCGGGTTAGCCAACCACTCCGGATGAAAACTTCAATAATGAACCCGGCCACCAAAACCGGGCCACCTCTTCACTAATGGCCTTGCGCCTTTCCTCATTGAACCGCCATATAAAACTACTTGACCGACTCAAATTTTGGATCAATGTTGAGAGTGGGCTCAGCGAGTTCTCTCGGTACACCCGGCATGTCAGAAGGTTTCCATGCAAAAATGTCTCGGTTCTCATGGATGAACTCGATGAGCTCACTTTCCTATTTGGGATCCATATTAGCACTGATACTAAACTACTTAGATGAGTCACCTGGAACAAAATTAATAAGCTTATTGTCATCCGCTGACTTAAACTTTAGCACTGGCTCATGCTCTGTAGTTGGCTTTTTCAAAGACATCATGTCCGCCGGGTCAACATTATCCTTATAGAACTTTAACTCCTCTATTGCACAAGTAGATTCAGCATAAGCAGCGTTGCCTTCCTCACATTCCAAGGCTATCTGATGACTCCCATGCACTGTGATGGTGCCCTTATGACCCGGCATTTTGAGCTGTAAATAAGCGTAACAAGGTCGTGCCATGAACTTGGCATAAGCCGGTCGCCCAAATAGGGCATGATACGGGCTCTTGATTTTGACCACCTCAAAGGTTTATTTCTCGGCCCTGGAATCATGCTCATCTCCAAAGGCTACCTCTAGCTCAATCTTACCCACTAGGTATGCTGACTTACCAGGCACCACCCCATGAAAAACATTGTTGGACGTCTTAAGACTTTTGTCAGTCAACCCCATGCGACGGAACGTATCATAATAGAGGATATTGATGCTACTGCCTCCGTCCATGAGTACTTTAGTGAATTTATATCCACCAACCTGAGGTTCCACCACCAAAGCCAGGTGACCCGGATTGTCAACCCGGAGAGGGTGATCCTCCCTACTCCATAGAATAGGCTGCTCAGACCATCTCAAATAACGAGGGACTGCCGGCTCAACAGCATTCACAACCCTCTTATGAAGCTTCTGGTCTCGTCTGCACAAACTGGTGGTGAACACATGATACTGTCCACTACTCAACTGCTTTGGATTGCTCTGGTATCTGGATTGCTGTTGCTGCTGCTGACCTCCTTGGCTAGATTGCTGACTATACCCACCTTGATTTCCTTGGGAGCCTTGAAAATTGGAATTTGAACCACCGCTCGGACCATGAAAACAGCCGCCACCTGAGCCACCATCCGGCCCATGATTGCTATTGAACATGTTAGAATTCTTGAAAGCTTTCATGATCATACAATCCTTCCATAGGTGAGTGGCCGGCTTCTACTGAGTGTCGTGCCTTGGAAAAGGCTCATTTAACAGCTGCTCAAGAGTGGGACCTGACCCACCGCACCGAGGGGGTGGCCTTCCCTTATGTCGCTGATTGTTGCCCTGTGTGTTGGTGTTAGCCACAAAATCCAAACTACCGTCAGCCTTACATTTATTATTCCCTCCTTGGTTTGGCAGGTTATGCTGATGACCCTTGCCATTCTTCTTCCTCTTCCTTGTCTTTTCATCATCAGACTCGGGATCCTTAGTACTATCAGAGTCGGCATACTTGACTAGAGCCACCATCAGCGGGCCCACGTCATTACAATCACGTTTGAGCTGCCCCAGCTTCTGTTTTAGAGGCGTAAAACGACAATTTTTCTCCAACATTAAGACCGCAGAGCCGGCATCCATCTTATCAGATGAATGTATTATGGCCTTGACCCGGCGCACCCAATGGGTCGTGGACTCTCCTTCCTCTTGTTTACAGTTAGTTAAATCCACAATTGACATAGGCTGCTTGCAAGTGTCTTTAAAATTCTGAATAAGCCAGGCTTTTAACTCTGCCCATGAGCCGATGGAATTGGGTGGCAGCCCCTTCAACCAAGTGCGAGCCATTCCATCTAACATCATAGTGAAGTACTTGGCCATTGCAGCATCGCTGACCTCCAAAAGCTCCATGGCCATCTCATAGCTTTCAATCCATGCCCCTGGCTGTAAATCGGCCGTATAATTGGGCACCTTCCGAGGCCCCTTAAAATCCTTCGACAATCGCTCATTACGCAGAGCCGACACCAGGCAAGGGACACCTCCTGTCTTTGTGGCCACGCCTGCCTCAGCAGAGGTCGTTGGATAAACCGGAAAAGCATGGTGAGCCGCCTGCTTAGCTGCCTGTTGAAATGCCCGCTCAGCCTCTTGGCGGATCCTATCATGGTCAACCAAGTTAAGGGCTCCATCCCGGTTGGGTCATGCCCGCGCGGCTGGTCACCGCGCCGGGCGTTGCTTGAAACGGCTGTTGAATCCATGTTCTTGCTATAACTCGGGCTCCGGCTTGGTCGAGGGGTCGAATGAATCCTGTCTCGACTATAAGAATAAGCCTCCTGCTGAGCCAGAGCCGTCTGAAGAAGTTCTCTAGCCCTTCGGGTCTCAATTGCCGTTGGAGAGTCACCCTCCCGCTGGGAGAGCCGCCAATCGCACCGCCGCAGCGATCATGTTCTCCAAAGGGTTAGAAAAATGACCCAGTGGTGTTGGTACATAATGAGGTGTAGCAGTATTCACATGAGGGGGTTCCATAGTCCGTGGCTAAACCGGTGCCCCAGCCCCGGGTGTTGCGATCCGGTTCACCTCTGGCGGGTTACTGGGACCTGCACCGGGTGTGTGGAAGAGGTTTCTAGGATCGTAAGTCAGAGGCAGACGTGACTGAGTCTTCTGGTGTCTTCTCCTCATGACCTCGTTTGATCCATTCAGATCCATCGTGAGCCGGAAAGCCTCTGATTGAAGCTGTTGAGCTCGAGCATCCAAGGTCACCCGCTCTGCAGCCATCCTGACGTCCTCAGCCGCTAAGTTTGCTTTAGCCTGTACTACCTCCTCATGTAACCGTGCCACTTCTACATCGTGCTGAGCCTGATCCGCCGGGTCAACCACGGCAGTCAACAAGGTTGTCATCCTATCCATGAGATCCATCAACAACTGAGCCGGTGGGCGCGTGGGGCCTCCTGCCCCGGCCGATGTTGAACCGGAAGTTATTGATGCCGTAGCCGTAGAGTTTTGAACGGGTTGTGTGCCTGTCATGAAGATCCCTGCTCTGCTTGGCGGCTCAAAGGGGTCCGGAATACTGCTACCATCGGAACATCCCCCAAGCCCGCCGTCTTGCAATTGATACAATAAATTCGTCTCACGTGTGGATGATCCACCGTCAGAGCAGATGGTTGTCTCATCGTCAGACTCGGGTTCTTCAGAAAACTCTCCTCCATGGATGCATCCCACGAAGGCACATTTCACGGCGGCTGAGTCTGGGTGGGTCTCGCACGCTGAGCCGTCTCGATGATGTCGGTGCAGATGTTCGGCTCAGGGCCCGGCTCACTGATCTGGCCGATGAAGACGTGGATTCCACCGAAGGGGACCCGGTACCCGTACTCAATTGAGCCGGCGTCGGGGCCCCAGCCTACGTCGTCGATGTAGAGCTTGCCGCGACGACTCTTGGTCATCCGGCCCACAACGTATCCCGTGAGCCCTTCGAAGTTGCCCTTCAAGAACTTAAATACACCGTGCGCAGGCCCCACGGTGGGCGCCAACTGTCGTGGAATTGTCACGACAGATGTCTTAGTGAAATGACTTAATCGTGGAGCCATCGCAACTAGGAAGCTTAAAGGGGTTAATCGGGACAAAGGACACGAGAGGTTTATACTGGTTCGGCCCCTTGCGGTGAAGATAAATCCTAGTCCAGTTGATGTGGTATTGCTAGGTTTCGATAACCAAGGAGCGAATACGCTAGCTTGGCTCTCGATCTATTGTTTCTTGTCCTAAGCCACTGCCAGGTCGTCCCCTTATATACACGGGTTGATGCCCTGTGGCCTACAGAGTCTCGGCCGGCTCATATAACGTGTCCGGCTCAGTGACGTATCTTACATGCCCTACGTTACCAGTCTTATTCATACATGTCGGTTTGTACTTACAGGCCTTAAACCGCCTCTGGGCTTGGGCCTTTTATAAGTCTAATTGTAAACCGTCATCTTGTATACTCCTGGGCTTCATTTAGTTAAACCGCCTTCGTGGTTGACCCGGCCCCTCCTGGGCGGGTCATATCTGGTAGTCATATCCCCAACAGAACCGTTATGTGATGAGGTCAGAGCATGCTTTATTTATTTATTATCTTCCTTATGAGTGGCGGTCGGGGATGGGAGATGGTATTTTCCTACCAATCTATCCCCCTAGGAGCATGCGTGTAGTACTTTGTTTCGATTACTAATAGATTTTTGCAATAAGTATGTGGGTTCTTTATGACTAATGTTGAGTCCATTGATTATACGCACTCTCCCCTTCCACCATTGCTAGCCTCTCTAGTACCACGCAACTTTCGCCGGTACCATACACCCACCATATACCTTCCTCAAAAAAGCCACCGTACCTACCTATTATGGCATTTCCATAGCCAATCCAAGATATATTGCCATGCAACTTTTCACCGTTCCGTTTTACTATGACATGCTTCATCATTGTCATATTGCTTTGCATGATAATGTAGTTGACATAGTATTTGTGGCAAAGCCACCGTTCATAATTTTCATACATGTCACTCTTGAGTCATTGCACATCCCGGTACACCGCCGGAGGAATTCATATAGAGTCATATCTTTGTTCTAGTATCGAGTTGTAATTCTTGAGTTGTAAGTAAATAAAAGTGTGATGATCATCATTATGAGAGCATTGTCCAAGTGAGGAAAGGATGATGGAGACTATGATTCCCCCACAAGTTGGGATGAGACTCCGAACGATAAAAATAAAAATAAAAGAAAAGAAAGAGGCCAAAAAAAGAGAGAGCCCAAAAAACAAAAAAATGAGAGAAAAAGAGAGAAGGGGCAATGCTACTATCCTTTTACCACACTTGTGCTTCAATGTAGCACCATGATCTTCATGATAGAGAGTCTCCTATGTTTCACTTTCATATACTAGTGGGGATTTTTCATTATAGAACTTGGCCTGTATATTCCAATGTCGGGCTTCCTCAAATTGCCCTAGGTCTTCGTGAGCAAGCGAGTTGGATGCACACCACACTTAGTTTTCTTTTGAGCTTTCATAAACTTATAGCTCTAGTGCATCCGTTGCATGGCAATCCCTATTCACTCACATTGATATCTATTGATGGGCATCTCCATAGCTCGTTGATACACCTAGTTGATGTGAGATTATCTCCTTCTTTTTGTCTTCTCCACAACCACCATATTCTATTCCACCTATAGTGCTATGTCCATGGCTCATGCTCATGTATTGCGTGAAAGTTGAAAAGGTTTGAGAACACCAAAGGTATGAAACAATTGCTTGACTTGTCATCAGGGTTTTGCATGATTTAATACTATGTGTGATGAAGATGGAGCATAGCCAGACTATATGATTTTGTAGGGATAACTTTCTTTGATCATGTTATTTTGAGAAGACATGATTGCTTTATTAGTATGCTTGACGTATTACCGTTTATATGTCAATACTAAACTTTTGTTTTGAATCTTATGGATCTGAACATTCATGCCACAATAAAGAAAAATTATATGGATGAATATGTTAGGTAGCATTCCACATCAAAAATTTTGTTTTTATCATTAACCTACTCAAGGACGAGCAGGAATTAAGCTGGGGGATGCTTGATATGTCTCTAACGTATCTATAATTTTTTATTGTTCCATGATATTATATTATTCATCTTGGATGTTTTACACGCATTTATATGCTATTTTTTTTATTTTTTTTGGGACTAACCTATTAACCTAGAGCCCAGTGCCAGTTTCTGTTTTTCCTTGTTTTTGAGTTTCACAAAAAAGGAATATCAAATGGAGTCCAAATGACCTGAAAATTTACGGAGATTTTTTATGGACCATGAGAAGCCCTTGAAGCAAAAGAGTTGGGTAAGAAGAGCCACGAGGCATTCACAAGGGTGAAGGGCGCCCCCCCTAGGGCACGCCCCCTACCTTGTCGTCGCCTTGTGGACCCCTGACATGTTCCCGATGCCAAAAATTCCTATAAATATAGAAACCCCCAGAAATAAACCTAGATCGGGAGTTCCACTACCACAAGCCTCTGTAGCCACAAAAAACAAATTGTGAGTCTGTTCCGGCACCCTGCCGGAGGGGGAAATCATCACCGGTGGACATCTTCATCATCCCGGTGCTCCCCATGACGAGGAGGGAGTAGTTCACCCTTGGGGCTGAGGGTATGTACCAGTAGCTATGTGTTTGATCTCTCTCTCATGTTCTTGATTTGGCACGATCTTGATGTACCACGAGCTTTGTTACTATAGCTGGATCATATGGTGTTTCTCCCCCTCTATCTTCTTGTGATGAATTGAATCTTGCTCTTTGACTTTTCATTATGTTGGATTGAGTATTGGATTTGAGAACATTTGATGTATGTCTTGCAATGGGATATCGGTGGTGACAATGGGATGTTCTATTGATTCACTTGATGTATGTTTTGGTACTCAACTCGCGGATTCCTGAGGTGACATGAGGGTAATCTATGCATAGGGGTTGATGCATGTTTTCGTCCTACGTTCTCTGATAGAAACTTTGGAGTGATTCTTTGTTGCACGTTGAGGGATTGTTATATGATCCAATTATGTTACAATTGTTGAGAGAATTTGCACTAGTGAAAGTATGAACACTAGGCCTTGTTTCCAGGCATTGCAATACGGTTTTCGCTCACTTATGTTACTAGTTACCTTGCTGTTTTTATATTTTCAGATTGCAAAAACCTATATCTACCATTCATATTGCACTTGTATCACCATCTCTTCGCTGAACTAGTGCACCTATACAATTTACCATTGTATTGGGTGTGTTGTGGACACAAGAGACTTTTTGTTATTTGGTTGCAGGGTTGTTTGAGAGAGACCATCTTCATCCTACGCCTCCCATGGATTGATAAACCTTAGGTCATCCACTTGAGGGAAATTTGCTATTGTCCTACAAAACTCTGCGCTTGGAGGCCCAACACGAGTTTACAAGAAGAAGGTTGCGTAGTAGACATCAAGCTCTCCGGCAAGTTCATCAACCACGATCTGATGTTGGACTTGATTGCCAACATGAAGTAGTTGGTGAGGATCTTGTCACCACGTCCCTCGGTAGCCTACACTGTGATAGTATAGATGCCTAGGAACTCCGCAGGGTTAATCTTGCCATCATGTTTCTCTGGCAACTCCGGCTTGAAGCTCTGGGAAGAGGGCCATTGGACTTGCCGTGGCTCGCGAGTAAACACTAGGCAACCTACCTCGTAAGGTAAGCACCTAGGGAACCTCGACGCTGGCTCATCGACGACTGGTCCCGCATGAGTTTTAGATTGACGGTGTGCTTCCCGGCGCCGCTTGATAATGGTTCGAGCATCTTCTCTGCGCCCCTCCCGAAGAACTTGGCGCTGATCACGGTGAGCTTGTAGATCAAACGATGCCATGGACATTTCGTCATGGGCGTTGACCATCTGGCTCTACTGCTATTGTTGTTGTCGCAAAAGGGATTGCACCGTAGGTGCGCCACCTCCAGTCCGCTCACCAGCAGCACACACTGTCACAGCGGGCTGCTGCTGCAAGGGCCCCGCCTATTGTTGCTTGTCGTTGTTGGCGAAGTTGAGGAGGATCTGTATAGAAGCTCTCCACACCACCATCTTGTCCGTAGCAAGAGGGAAGTCAAGCAGCAAATGTGCTCGTGCCAGGGTCTCTGCTGACATACTTGGCATGGAATGGTGTGAAGGGCAAGAGGTGTTCTTTACTTCTAACGGAGTTAGAAAGGAGCCCCATCTCGGTCATGCAGCCGTGGCCTGTTTTTGCCGGAATGCGGGCATGCATGTTGTCCCTGCACATCCTAGTAATGATGCACAGGGGTCTTGCCGTGAGGACGGTGTTCAGAGTCATCGACGTCTTGGTGCTACTCGTTGCGCACGACTTGAGATGGCCGTGGCTTGTGAGCCGGCGTGGGAGTCTTAGATGCTGCTGGCACCCATAGGCTTCAAAACTCCATCCTTAGACGTAGCAACCCCTAGATCCCTGCTCCTCGCGCTCCGAATGACGCTGCTCGTCTGATTTGCATCGCTAGAACGTCGTGGAAGCTATTCCGCGCCCCCGATTCCTCCATCGCCTCCTCTGCCTCCGCCCATATTCATAGGCGTCGGTGTTGGTAGCTTGGACATAGATGGGACGCCCACTGTGGCACCCTTCTTCCTGGGAGCCATGGCGATGAAGATGATGAAGAAGCTGACACGCGGTGCTAGATCAGGTTCGCACAAGCGATCACCCTGCCTGGCGCGCCAAAGATGTCATGCGTACAACGACCTATGAGACCTGCAAAGGTCCCTTTGCAGTCTGGCTGGGGAGATCAACAAGCACAAAGAGCAAAACTAGCAGAACGCATGCGGATTTACCCAGGTCCGAGCCTATGTGAAGCGTAAAACCCTACTCCTACTTTTATTGTATTTGACGTGGAGTTCAAGTATAAGGAGCACAACTTGCCAGCAAGGTGCGCGGGAAATGCAACTATGCGTTTAATGAACAAAGTGCCAGCCTTTGTAAAAGTAGCCATGGGCCTCCTTTTATAGATGAAGGGGTCACCACAGTGGCAAACAGTCTTTACACAAGTTAAATAGTGGCTACAGTGCCAAATACGTAACTCTAACGGGTTAAGACAAATGCATTAAATGCGTCGTGAGGTGTCGTGAGGTGTCGTGCTGGTGAGGCGTTCCGGAAAGGTTTGTCTCTCCTTCTGTGCCGTTCGCCCAGCTACCTCTTATTATCTTGACACGCCTTCAGGACGGGTGTCACTATAGTAGTATTTTTGGCGGCGATCTGACAGGTGACCGGACAATCTTCACCAAACCACCTGCCCGCTCAACACCATCTTGACAGGCGGTTAGCATACCGTTGAGGCGGAGCCGTGGACAAGTAGTGGGAGCTTGCCGGCACGGAGCTTGTCGGGTCTTCTCTTGCCGTCAAGTAGCTTGCTGGCAACCAAAGTCTTGATCTTCAGTACTAAGCTAGTACTTCTTGATGACCTGTCTTGAGGTCTTCTTCACGGTTTTGTATACCAAGTCTGGAGTCTTGTTTGTAGTAGTCCTCCGGAAAGCCCTGCCGTCCGGAAGGCTACAACTACATGTGCACACGTCAAGGTACTAAGACACCCATGCCTTAGTACACTGACAATATTCAAGGACAATGGTCATGTATATAGGCATCATGTCCGAGACATGTAGACCAACTCCTGTCTGCATCTACTCTATTACTCCACCCATCGACCACAATCCAGCATGCACCTAGGGTATTAAGTATAAAACAGAGTAACACCTTAATCAAGATAACATGATGTAGACAAAGTAAAGCCAATCAATATGAATAAACCCCGTTGTTTTACCCTTAATGGTAACAATACAAATACGTGTCTTGTCCCCTACTTTTTCACTCGGAGAGAGCACCACAAGATTGAACCCATCACAAAGAAACTCTCCCACTGAAGACAAATCAATCTAGTTGGGCAAACCAAACTCATAGATCGGAGAGAAATACAAAGCTATAATAATCATGCAAAATAAAGTTCAGCAAAGACTCCATTAATATTCATAAATATCCAGTTCATAAACCCACAATTCATCGAATCCCAACAAACACACCGCAAAATAAGATTACATCGAATAGAACTCCAAGAACATCAAGGAGAACATTGTATTGAAGATTAAAGAGAGAGAAGAAGCCATCTAGCTACTAGCTATGCCAACGTAGGTCTGTGGTGAACTACTCGCGCATCATCGGAAAGTAGCAAGGATGATGTAGAAGCCCTCCGTGATCGATTCCCCCTCCGGCATAGTGCCAGAAAAGGCGTCCAGATGGGATCGCGGAATAACAGAAGCTTACGGCGGCAGAAAAGGTGTTTCGGGTGGCTCCCTGATATATTATGAATATTTGGGAATTTATAGAGGCTAAATTAGGTCAAAAGGTGCCACAAGGGGCCCACAAGCTCAGGGGACACCCTCCTGGGGTCCGCCTGGTGAGCTTGTCGCTCCCTCATGACTATTTTGGTCTTCTCCCGAACCTTTGTGGGTCCCTTCTAGTCCATAAAAAGTCACTGTGAAGTTTCATCGTGTTTGTACTCCGTTTGATATTGATTTTTTGAAAAGCCAAAAAACAAGAAAAAATCGACAACTTCCACTGGGCACTAGGTCAATAGGTTAGTCAAAAAATGATACTGAAATAGCATATGAATGCATATAAAACATCCAAGATTGATAATATAATTGCATGAAATAATAAAAAATTATAGATACATTGGGGAGGTATCACCCGACCCATGGACGACAGGCCGATGAGGTGTGCACCCCCTAACCTGGACACCGTCAGAAGGGTTGTGTCGATATCATTCATTCATCCAGACTGAAGAATGACAAGACAAGGAAGGGCCAACAGAGTAGTGGAAGTTGGTTTGGATTAGCTTGCTAGCTGTGTAAATTATTTGGTAGGATGGTGATAGCGAATGAGTTAAGGTTCATCCATGGTACTAACCGACTTGGGAGTGCATGAATGAATTTTGAAATTCTTATTGAATTGGATGCTTCCCACCAATGTGTTATGCTACTCAAATTTCTAGCTAAGGTTCGCCCGACTTGTCAAAATTGGCCCTGTTTGTAAGGAAACAAAATCTTTTGGGTCTTGACTACAAAATGCTAGGGTTGAAAAGCTAAAGTTCGCCCAACGTGCTTGCTTCTCAATCCCATATTATTAATTCAATAATTCATGTTTCATATAATCAAATAGCAATGTGTACTTGTTCTACTTGTTCAATGGGCAAAATATCTTGGAGATAAGTCCAGTTTTCTCCCCTAATAGTTTTCATTAACTACTTGTTTTAAAAAAATTGTAATGTGAAAAAGATATTTCATGTAACAAAAAACAAAAAACAAAAAAAATATGAAAAAATGACAATTTAAGTACAATTAATGCATTAGTAAACACACTTTTTTGAGAAACTCGAGTGTATTAATTGAGTATTTTTACAAACTAAAAAACTATATCACCACATACCTTGGTTGGTGAGATTTTTGAATTGAGTCCAATAAACTGGAAGGGAGGGAGTAGCATACTTAGTGTGCATGTCATCTCTTTTTTATATGAGCCGTTATTTCATCCCATAATTTTTTGCCTCAGTGTCTAATTGAAACAACTTTGTTTACTTAAAATCTCTTCTTGACCTAACATATCTCTTGAGTATATTATTACTAGATCATTGGCCAATGTTTTACTCCCTCCATCCCAAAAGGCTTGTCTAAATATGGATGCATCTAACACTAAAACGTGTCTAGATACATTCGTACCTAGACAAAAAATCTAAGACAAACTTTTCGGGATGGAGGTAATACTATATACCAGCTTTCGGTATGTTGGAGGTATGCCCATTTGTACTGGCATGCCATTTTATTTCAGTACAAGGGCCATCCTGCTGGTGCTACTGCTTCTGGTGAGGCCGAGGGGAACTATCATGTACAAGTACTTTTCACACTTCAAACAGAGATTGGGTTCTTTGCGCCATAAGCTCTCGAACCAGTTGACACCGGATGATAATTCTTCATATTTACCAATTCTTTATGGATTAGATTAACTAAATTGGATTTCATTGTTTTGATGGGTATATGTTTGCTTTAGAATCACCAGTTCCGCTTAGGATTAAACACTCATCCAGTTTTATGATCATTTCACAAAGGTTTTATTAGATGTGGGTATTTCTCTTGATCATAATGTTGACTCCCCTTCTGCTTTACTTGCTTTGATTCGTGCCAATGAGGTGGCTCAGGCACCCATTGCCAAAGCTAAGGAGCAGGTTGCGGCCCAGCTACTCCGTTGGTTGTGGCCGATGCGGGGTCAGGTGGGCCGGCTCCTGTTGATGTTATACCTCCCCAGGTCAAAAAGGGTGCCTCTAGACGTGCTAAATCCTTCTTGGCAACCTGCAAGCCAAGTCTCTGCATCAAGAACCTTTGTTTCAAATGAGAGCTTTATTCTGGAATGTGAGGGGATTTGGCGCTCAGGGGCGCCTGGGTCAACTCAAAGACGTGGTCTGCAGCGATAACATTGATCTTATTGGGTTAGATGAGACCTTCAAAACCTCCTTCTTTCCTCATGAGCTCGCTGCAGTTGCGGGAGCTGCTAGATTTTACTAGGACTTTCTTCCCTCGTCTGGTCACTCGGCTGGCATTCTTATCGGGTCCAAACGTGAAGTTTTTGATTTTGTGGCCTTTGACCATGGGTTTTTATGGGCAAGTACCGTTATGTTCCATCATCAATTGAATGTTCTCTAGGAGGCCATGGTGGTGTATGGCCCTGTTGATCACTCCCTCTCTACTATTTTCCTGGATGAAATCTCTATCAAGATTGAAGCTTGCACCCTACCCCTCCTTGTCGGAGGTGATTTTAATCTTCTCCGTTACCCGACGGATAAGAATACAAATAACTTTTCCTGGCCTATGGCTGATGCCTTTAACGACTTCATCAGTAGATGTGCTCTTCATGAGATGCCTAGGCTGGGCTCTAGTTTACGTGGAGCAATCACCAAGTGTCTCCTATTCACCCGGTCCTGGATCATGTCTTTCTTTGTCCCAGCTGGGACTCTCTCTTTCCACTATATCCTAAGAGATAAGGCCATTGTGGGCTTGGACCACGCTCCTCTCATCCTGGAATATGGTCTCAGGCTCCCTCATATTCCTCCTCGGTTCCAGTTTGATGCTTCTTGGTTGTCAATTGACAGCTTCTGCGATCTTCTTTCATCTAAGATCATGGACACTCTTACTTCGGACCATCGCTCCATTGGTCCTATCGATGATTGGCACCAGTGCTTGTACTCTCTTTGTAAATTTTTGCGTGGTTGGTCTCACAACCACGCGGCCGAGGAGCGCAGGGCTAAAGCTTCTCTCACCTCTCATATTAGTGCCTTGGACCTACGTGCTGATGGCTCTGGTCTTTCTGACCAAGAATGGGGTCTGCATTTTTCTCTTGAGGAGAACCTGGTAAAGTTGCATCGTCAAGCCGAAATATATTGGCGCCAACGAGGCACGATTAACTGGCTTCTTAAAGGTGACTCTCCCACGATATATTTTTCGCTATTGCCAATGGTAGACGCAGAAGATGCACGATCGATAGCCAGTTAATTAACGGGATAAAAATCACGGATCAATCTGTCATCAGGAGCCATGTAGTGGATTTCTTCTATTTCCTCCTCTCGGCCAAACCTGATATGGACTTCAGGATCTCTCCCTCCTTCTAGAATAATTGTGACAGGATCAGTACGGATGAAGATGCTGCTCTCACGATGCCCCTGTCTAAAGAAGAAATATTTCTCTCCATTAGTAAAGCCAATGCCAACTCTGCTTCGGGACCGGATGGCTTTTCCATCCCTTTCTTCAGGAAATTCTTGCCTCAACCGCGAGGTCTTATTTGTGCGGTTATGAAAGGATCGAGAAGAGGTGTCTAGAGGGGGGTGATTAGACACTAAGTACCAAAAGTTGCAGTTTTTTAATTTCTTTAAGTTGAAGTGGAGTTTTGGCACAAGTTTAACAAACACAATACATATCAAGCAAGCATGCAAAGAGTATATGAGCAGCGGAAAGTAAAGCATGCAACTTGCAAGAATGTAAGGGGAAGGGTTTGGAGAATGCAAACGCAATTGGAGACACAGATATTTTGTCGTGGTTCCGATAGGTGGTGCTATCGTACATCCACGTTGATGGAGACTTCAACCCACGAAGGGTAACGGTTGCGCGAGTCCATGGAGGGCTCCACCCACGAAGGGTCCACAAAGAAGCAACCTTGTCTATCCCATCATGGCCATTGCCCACGAAGGACTTGCCTCACTAGCGGTAGATCTTCACGAAGTAGGCATTCTCCTTGCCCTTACAAACTCCTTGCTTCAACTCCACAATCTTGTCGGAGGCTCCCAAGTGACACCTAGCCAATCTAGGAGACACCACTCTCCAAGAAGTAACAAATGGTGTGTTGATGATGAACTCCTTGCTCTTGTGCCTCAAATGATAGTCCCCCCAACACTCAACTCTCTCTCACAGGATATGGATTTGGTGGAAAGAAGATTTGAGTGGAAAGCAACTTGGGAAAGGCTAGAGATCAAGATTCATATGGTGAGAATGGAATATCTTGGCCTCAACACATGAGTCGGTGGTTCTCTCTCAGAAAATGTGTATTGGAAGTGTAGGTATGTTCTGATGGCTCTCTCCACGAATGAAGAGTGGGTGGAGGGTTATATATAGCCTCCACACAAAAACTAACCATTACACACAATTTACCAATCTCGGTGAGACCGAATTGAGAAACTCGGTCGGACTGATTTAGCAAACCTATTGACCGTTAGGATTTTCGGTGGGACTGAGATGCAACTCGGTAGGACCGATATGGTTAGGGTTAGGGCATAACGTAATCTCGGTGAGACCGATTACACAAACTCGGTGGGGCCGATTTTGGTAATAAGCTAACCAGAGAGTTGGTCAGGCAAACTTGGTGAGACCGATTACACAAACTCAGTGGGACCGATTTTGGTAATAAGCTAACCAGAAAGTTTGCATTGTATTCTCGGTAGTACCGATTGCTCAATCTCGGTGGGACCGATTTGGGTAATGGACATTGAGGGTGTCCTGGATTAGGGGGTGTTCAGATAGCCGGACTATACCTTCAGCTGGACTCCTAGACTATGAAGATACAAGATTGAAGACTTGGTCCCGTGTCCGGAAGGGACTCTCCTTGGCGTGGAAGGCAAGCTTGGCGATACGGATATGCAGATCTCCTACCATTGTAACCGACTTTGTGTAACCCTAACCCTCTCCGGTGTCTATATAAACCAGAGGGTTTTAGTCTGTAGGACAACATACACAACAACAATCATACCATAGGCTAGCTTCTAGGGTTTAGCCTCTCCGATCTCGTGGTAGATCTACTCTTGTACTACACATATCATCAATATTAATCAAGAAGGATGTAGGGTTTTACCTCCATCGAGAGGGCCCGAACCTGGGCAAAACTTTGTGTCCCTTGCCTCCTGTTACCATCCGGCCTAGACGCACAGTTCAGGACCCCCTACCCGAGATCCGCCGGTTTTGACACCGACATTGGTGCTTTCATTGAGAGTTCCTCTGTGTCGTTGCTGACAGTCTTGATGGCTCCTACGATCATCAATAGCGATGCAGTCCAGGGTGAGACCTTCCTCCCCGGACAGATCATCGTCTTCGGCGGCTTCGCACTGCGGGCCAATTCACTTGGCCATCTGGAGCAGATCAAAAGCTATGCTCCTGGCCGTCAGGTCAGATTTGGAAGTTTAAACTACACGGCTGGCATCCGGGGAGACATGATCTTCGACGGATTCGATCCATTGCCGAGCGCGCTGCACTGTCATGACGAGCATGATATAGCTCTACCGCCGAACAGTGCCCTGGAGGCCGCACCCGCATCGGCTTCGACCCTTAATTCGGAGCCAACTGCGCTGATCGAGGATGGGTGGTTGGACGCCGCCTCGAGGGCTGCGATCCCAATGGCAATCGAGCCGAACACCAGCCCCGCACTCCACGAGACTCGTGACTCCAAGAAGCCAAACTCCTCTCCGGACTCCGAACCCTCCGCGCCCCTGCCGATCGAATCCGGTTGGGCGCCGATCATGGAGTTACTGCCGCGGACATCTTTCAGCACTCGCCTTTCAGCGATATTCTGAAGACACTGAAGTCTCTCTCTTTATCAGGAGAGCCCTGGCTGGACTACGGTCAGCAAGGTTGGGGTACAGATGATGAAGAAATTCAAAGCTCACCCACCACCCACTTTGTAGCCACTGTCGATGATTTAACCGACATGCTCGACTTCGACTCCGAAGACATCGACGGTATGGACGCTGATGAAGGAGACGATGAAGAACCAGCGCCTATTAGGCCCTGGAAAGCCACCTCGTCATATGACATATACATGGTGGACACCCCAAAAGAAGGAGATGGCGATGGAACATCGGAGGATGACCCCTCCAAGAAACAGCCTAAGCGCCAGCGTCAGCGGCGCCGATCAAAATCCCGCCAAAACAAATACGGTGATTCCAGCACGGGAGATAATAATACTCCGGAGAGTGTCGAAGAAAACCCCCTCCAGCAAGATTTAGCATGGGAGGATGGAGAAACCAGCCCTCATGAGAGAGTGGCAGACAGAGAGGCCGAGGACAATAATTATATGCCTCCCTCCGAAGACGAGGCAAGCCTCGACGACGATGAATTTGTCATGCCAGAGGATCCCGTCGAGCAAGAGCGTTTTCAACACAGGCTTATGGCCACGGCAAGAAGCCTCAAGAAAAAACAGCAACAGCTTAGAGCTGATCAAGATTTGCTAGTCGACAGATGGACTGAAGTCCTTGCAGCCGAAGAGCATAAACTCGAACGCCCCTCCAAGAGCTACCCAAAGTGCAGGTTGCTACCCCGACTAGAGGAGGAAGCACTTAAAACTGCATCACCTGCACTCGATACGGCCGATCGGCCACCTTGTGGCCGTGACAGAGAGGCCTCTCGGCCCTCCACTCAAGCCGCACCCCGTACCAAGGCACGGGAAAATGCGTCGGACCTGCGAGATATGTTGGAGGACAAGGCAAGGCAAACAAGATCGATCTACAGATCGCGTGGGCGCCCCACGACTCGAGACGGTAACTATCACGCCGACCAATCACACCAACAGGGATTGTTGGGTGTTCAAGCAGGCAGGCAAGTTAAATGCCGAAAATACAGACAAGGGGCTGCATAGAGATGACGACGAAGAGCCCCGGCCGCCGAACAACAGTGGACAGAAGGGTTTTCCCCCACAAGTGCGGACGGTGAACATGATATACGCAACCCACATCCCCAAGAGGGAGCGGAAACGCGCGTTAAGGGACGTATACGCGATAGAGCCAGTCGCCCCAAAGTTCAACCCATGGTCCTCCTGCCCGATCACCTTTGATCGAAGGGACCATCCCACTAGCACCCGTCATGGCAGATTTGCCGCATTGGTTCTAGACCCAATTATTGACGGATTTCATCTCACTAGAGTCCTTATGGACGGCGGCAGTAGCCTGAACCTGCTTTACCAGGATACAGTGCGGAAAATGGGCATAGATCCCTCAAGGATTAGGCCCACTAAAACGACCTTTAAAGGGGTAATACCAGGTGTAGAGGCCAAATGTACAGGCTCAGTCACACTTGAAGTGGTCTTCGGATCTCCGGATAATTTCCGAAGCGAGGAGTTAATCTTCGACATAGTCCCATTCCGCAGTGGCTATCACGCACTGCTCCGACGAACCGCATTCGCCAAGTTCAATGCGGTACCACACTACGCATACCTTAATCTAAAGATGCCAGGCCCTCGAGGAGTAATTACGGTCAATGGAAACACCGAACGCTCCCTCCGAACGGAGGAACACACGGCGGCCCTTGCAGCGGAAGTACAAAGCAGCCTCTCCACGCAGTTCTCCAGTCCGACCATTAAACGTCCGGACACCGTCAAGCGCGCCCGGAGTAACCTACAACAAGACCGCCTGGCACGTTCCAAGCAGGCGTAGCAATGCGGCCCCAACCCCAGCCCGCGCAAAAATGCGACGCCAGTGCTTCGCGTACATAATTACGCTCTAGAAATACCATGCGTACAGGGGGAGGGGCACCATCACGGCATGCCCGAAACACAGCTTAAACCGCACCAGGGGTTGCCGATTTTTTAATTTTCTCTTAATTTCAGGACTCCATTCTTCGGAAGGCCTGTTCGACAGTTCAATTGCCGCACAAACGATGCAAGAACCATGGAAGCAGACAAGCCATGCCGCATTACGGTACTCCCAGGTGGTCTCTATCACGAGCAGTATACCTGTTTCGCATACCATTCCGCAGCCTGCCCCTGGAACGGACATGTTAATAGTCCAACCTTTTGCTTATCGCATTATTTGTATCGTTCTGCTTTGATCGCAGCCCTTTTTAATAAACAATGCATAGCTTTTGTCTATTTTTGCATTACCTTTTTTTACAAATATATGTTCTTAACGACATGTTGCACCCGTACACTTTGGTACGGCCAAAATACGCCTGGGGCTTTAAGTACCCCTCAATATGGTGTGAGAAGTCCGAACACTTTAACAAGTGCGGCACCCCGAACTTATAGCATTATATGCATCGGCTCTGAATCATGTCTTGGGTCAATAGTTGGGTTTGCCCGACTCCTATGTTTTGGTGCCTTACGTTCCGCTATATCGGCTAAGGTAGCACTAGGAGGACCACTGCGATTGTGCCCCAGTTGAGCTGGGTCGAGCACCTCAGTGGAGAAAGCTAAAACTGACTGTCATGATGAAGCGAGAGCTGGTCGCTGTTCGAGAGGTTTTTTCGAGTCC
This sequence comes from Triticum dicoccoides, assembly GCF_002162155.2. Lineage (NCBI taxonomy): Eukaryota > Viridiplantae > Streptophyta > Magnoliopsida > Poales > Poaceae > Triticum > Triticum dicoccoides. Next base: position 142,774,379 of record NC_041388.1, on the reverse strand, counting down.
CTAAAGACTTATGCCGCTTAAAGCGAGGAGTCGGCTCTGTCCGGCCAAGGCATGGATAGCGCCCCGAACTCGGTCTTCTGAATACTAGGGGCTTCGCCAAAATTTAAAATTATAGAATTCTATGGCTAAGTGAGAGTGTTCACGCATTATAGTCCGATTGCCTTGTTCGTTGGGTTGAGCGCCTCCCTCGAAGGACCCAAACATGGGAAAAAGAGCGCTCAGGTTTATCCCCGAACACCCCAGCACTAGCGGCACAGGGGCAGAAGCCGACGACTCGCCATCTCTCAGCATTGATAAACAGCCGCACAGAAGGTAATATTTTAAATTCCAACAGCATTGCTTAGCGCATATGAACAAGTTTTCAGCGCACAGGACAAAACGAGCGAGTTTTACTCAAAAAATACATCCTTGGAACATTCATCCGCCACAAGGCAGGCACCCTTCAGAACATCCTTATAGTAATTCTCGGGCTTGTGATGCTCTTTCCCCGGCGGTGGCTCGTCCTTCACAAGCTTCTCAGCATCCAGCTTGCCCAGTGCACCTTAGCACGGGCAAGGCCCTACGGGCACCTTCAATGCAGACGGAGCACTTGATGTCTTCGAGCCTCGGACAGGCCCCCACCAGCCGCCGCACCATCCCGAAATAGCTCCCAGGCAGAGCCTCTCCAGGCCACAGCCGAACTATGAGGCCCTTCATGGCCTGTTCGGCCGCCTTGTGGAGCTCGACCAGTTGCTTCAGCTGGTCGCTCAGGGGCAGGGGGTGTCCGGCCTCAACGTACTAAGACCAGAACATCTTCTCTGTCGAGCTGCCCTCCTCGGCTCGATAGAAAGCGGCGGCGGCGGACACACTCCGGGGAAGATCTGCGAACGCTCCTGGAGAGCTCCGGATATGGGTAAGTAACAAGTAACTCACGTTTATGTGTTTGCTTTGCATAAAGAATGCCTTACCCGCCGCTATCTTCTTCACCTCATCCAACTCCTGGAGGGTCTTCTGGGATTCGGCCTTGGCAGATTTGGCATTTTCAATAGCCACCGCGAGCTCAGACGCTCGCGTCTTTGAGTCAAGCTCCAAACTCTCATGTTTTTTCATGAGAACCTGGAGCTCTTGCTGCACCTTGCCAACCTGGGCCTCATACTTCTCCCGCTCGGTGCGCTCCGTGGCCGCCCTCTTCTCGGCCTTGACTAGCGCTTGCTTAAGGGTCACCACCTCAGACGTGGCCCCTACAATAGCCACGATAATCCTGTCATTTTTTGCAATTGCACCTTTTTATATATATTTAAACAAGGTATTTCTTACCTTCATTGTCCTCGAGCTGCTTCTTGGCACGCCCGAGCTCTTGCTCGGACCGCTCGAGGTTCTTCTTTAGCATGTCCACTTCCGCAGTCAGTGCGACGGGCACAAGCAAAGAAGCCTGCATACGCATATTGACTCCTTTTTGTTAGACTCCTGCGAATTTTATTTGATCCTCTATTCGGCTTTTCTTCCCGAACGCCAAACAGAGCATCAGGGGCTACTGTCTATGCGGTAATATTATTTACACATTCTTCACTTACCTCAAAGCCTGTTAAAAGGCTAGTACAGGCTTCAGTCAGTCTGCTCTTGGCGGACTGAACCTTCTAGACCACCACACTCATAATGGTGCGGTGCTCCTCGTCGATGGAGGCGCCTTGGAGCGCCTCCAACAGATTATCCGGCACCTCCGGTTGGACGGGGGTCACCGGCACGGTGGGCTTGATCCTCTTGGAAGGAGGTCCCCCACCAGACTCTGGAACCTTTGAAGGTTCCGGTGCAGCGTTCGACCTAGAGCTGGACTTGGAGCCCTGGGGGGTTTTATCCCCTTTACTCCTGGAGTCCGGGAGGTCGCCTTGTGGCGCCTCCAGGACCACCTCCTCCCGGCTTGAAACCTGTTGGGACAACACTTCGGCGTCGTCCGTAGGGCGGGGGGAGGAAGCCGTCGGAAGCGAATTCACATCCGACGAGTCCAGTGAACCGCTCGACGATGCGTCGAGCCGGTCTTTGGGTGGGCTGCATAATCATATTCGACATAAGGGAAAGTTGTGCAATAAAGGAATACTATGAATTACTCTGGTATCCGGATACTTACGATTTCGCCAGGGTCTTGGCCCTGAGCGGCCACTCCTCTCCGCCGTCGTCGGCGTCGGTAGAGTAGTCCGGAGGAAGGGTTTCCCCCTTCTTGGACCCTCTGGCCTCCCCAGAGAGGGCGGCCTTCCTTTTCTTCTCTCCTCCCGCTGGAGGGGGAGAGGTCTCTTCTTCTTCCTCGCCATCTTCACGGGAGGAATGCGCCTCGGAGCCGTCGGATGATGAACCCGACACCTCCTGGCGCCGGGCACTCTTTCGAGTCCCCATGGCCTTCTTTGTGGCCTTCTTCTCCGGCACCACATAGGGTGCCGGAACCAGCAGCTTCGCCAAGTGGGCGTCAGCTGGGTCTTCGGGCAAAGAAGCCAAACAGTTGATCTGTCCGGACTTCGCCTGCCAAGCCTGTCAGAGGTATGGGAGCTCAGATCCCGCATAGATTCAAACTATGGAAAACTAATACCCTGTAAAAGGTACAAACAACTTACCGCGCTAGCGTGACGCTGCGTGCTGAATCCGCGATCCTCGGTAGAGGATGCGGGAGCCTCGACGCCCTTGAAGAGCACCTTCCAGGCATCTTCATACGTCGTGTCGAAGAGCCTACTCAGAGTTCGATGTTGCGCCAGATTGAACTCCCACAGATTGAAGGCCCGTTGTTGACATGGGAGGATCAGGCAGATGAGCATAACCTGGACTACATTGACAAGCTTGAGCTGCTTGTCCACCAGGGATTGGAGGCATGTTTGCAGTCCAGTCACCTCTCCTTTGCTGCCCCATGACAGGCCCGTCTCTTTCCAAGACGTGAGCCGCATTGGGGGTCCGGACCAAAACTCGGGGGCTGTGACCCACTCAGGGTCGCACGGCTCGGTGATGTAAAACCACCCCGATTGCCACCCCTTCAGGGTCTCCACAAAGGAGCCCTCGAGCCATAAGACGTTGGGCATCTTTCCCACCATGGCACCTCCGCACTCCGCCTGGTTGCCGCGCACAACCTTCGTCTTGACGTTGAAAGTCTTGAGCCATAGGCCGAAATGGGGGCGGATGCAGAGGAAAGCCTCGCAAACGACGATAAACACCGAGATGTTGAGGATAAAGTTCGGGGCCAGATCATGGAAATCCAGGCCATAGTAGAACATGAGTCCCCAGACGAATGGGTGGATCGGAAAGCCCAGTCCGTGGAGGAAGTGGGGAAGGAACACTACCCTCTCATGGGGCCTTGTGGTGGGGAGGAGCTGCCCCTTTTCGGGAAGTCGGTACGCGATGTCGTTAGACAAGTATCCAGCCTTCCTCAGTTTTTTGATGTTTCCCTCTGTGACGGAGGACACCATCCACTTGCCTCCCGCTCTAGACATGGCTGGAGAAGGTTGAGGTGGGGAGTGCGGACATGGGCGCTGGAGCTCGAGTGCGCGAGAATGGATAAGCAAGGGAGGAAGAAGGCGTAGGTGAAAAGGTGGATCCTTATCCTCTTATATGGGTAGATGCAACTATGTGTCCCCACCAGCCTGGTAAAACTCGCTTATCTCCAAGCGCCGTAATCAATGGCGCAGTTGGGTTACCCATGCCCATATTGATGAGAATCCTGGAATAAGGGGACACGATCTCTGCTTTAACAAGACGTGCCAAGGAAACCGCCTCGCATGACGCGCTGAGGTGGGATAATGAAACGACTTGGATAAAGGCTTGGCCGTGGTGTGTCACACTACGGGATGCGTCAGCAGATTAGATTTGTGTAAATATTATTCTCTCTATGGCAATATGTGGAAACTTATTTTGCAGATCCGGACACTATCTTTGTGTTCAAAATCTTCTATGAAGTACTTGGAGGAGGAACCCGCCTTGCAATGCCGAAGACAATCTGCGCGCCGGACTCATCGTCATTGAAGCCTGGTTCAGGGGCTACTTAGGGAGTGCTGGATTAGGGGGTGTTCGGATAGCCGGACTATACCTTCAGCCGGACTCCTGGACTATGAAGATACAAGATTGAAGACTTCGTCCCGTGTCCGGAAGGGACTTTCCTTGGCGTGGAAGGCAAGCTTGGCGATACGGATATGCAGATCTCCTACCATTGTAACCGACTTTGTGTAACCCTAACCCTCTCTGGTCTCTATATAAACCGGAGGGTTTTAGTCCATAGGACAACATACACAACAACAATCATACCATAGGCCAGCTTCTAGGGTTTAGCCTCTCTGATCTCGTGGTAGATCTACTCTTGTACTACCCATATCATCAATATTAATCAAGCAGGACGTAGGGTTTTACCTCCATCGAGAGGGCCAGAACCTGGGCAAAACTTCGTGTCCCTTGCCTCCTGTTACCATCCAGCCTAGATGCACAGTTCGGGACCCCCTACCCAAGATCCGCCGGTTTTGACACCGACAAACATACACAGAGAGATTACAATCCCATCTCGGTGAGACCGAGACCCCCATCGGTGAAACCGATTTGCCCAGGGTTTGTGGCAGTGGCTATGACATCTGAACTCGGTGGCGCGGATAGAAAGAATCGGTGGGGCCGAGTTTGACTTTTGGTTTAGGTCATATGTGGATGTGGGTAAGGTAGTTGAGGCTTTTGGAGCATATCACTAAGCACTTTGAGCAAGCAAGCCATTACACAACACCTCATCCCCTCTTGATAGTATTGGCTTTTCCTATAGACTCAATGTGATCTTGGATCACTAAAATAGAAAATGTAGAGTCTTGATCTTGAAACTTGAGCTAATCCTTTGTCCTTAGCATCTTGAAGGGGTTCCACATCCTTTAGTCCATGCCACTTAATTTGTTGAACTTGTTTGAAACATACTAGGTAAAAGTATTAGTCCAACAAGAGATATGTTGTCATTAATTATCAAAATCACCCAGGGAGCACTTGTGCTTTCAATCTCCCCCTTTTTGGTAATTGATGGCAACATACATCAAAGCTTTAGATAAAGATATAGAGAATAGCAAGTAAAGATTTGGAAAGACATGTAACAAGCATAGGCTCCCCCTACATATGTGCAATCATGTGAATATGGAATATAGAAGCATGTGAGAGCATAACCATGACAGAGTAGCAATTTGTTACATGTATCTTGGCTATATGTATCAGGGCAAAAGACATGAATATGGGAAATGTACCTTCATGCCCATGAGTCCTTCTTGCAAACAGTATGTACATCAGCAAGAATTTCTCATACACATGACTATGATGCATATACTTACCTTGTGGTCTTGAGTTGGATAGGATGGGATGAGCCTGCGTAAACAAGGTTAGATAACATAGATGCACCCACTAGCTAGAGCAAACAAAAGAAACCACAAGAGTACCAAGACTGGGATGACATGTAGAGTGAGTACAGAGTACCACGATAGATATTGACATGTCCCCAAAGAGAAAGATCTTCAATGAATTTAATAAATTTCTTTCCCTTGGATGTCTTGCTCCCCCTGAATCTAGCATGGCATACTGGGAGAAGATAGGGAACAGAAAAACAGAGCTCAAAGAAACAAATGAAAAGAGCTAATGCAAATAAGCACATATGAACATGTCTTTCCCCCAAGAAGACATGTGGCATCTCTCCTCTTGAACATCAAGCATCTGGGATCCTTGAAGATTACTCTTTCCTGGAGTATTCCCTCCCCCTAGAGATCTCTCCCCCTAGAGATATGATTAAGCTTTGATGTGATCTCTCTCTCCCCCTTTGACATCAATTTCCAAGAAGGGTCTTCTAGAATTTGTTGTGAATGGGTTCGGTCCTTGAATCACAATACAAAGCATTAAGGTAAATGTGATGCTTGTAGAGGACAAGATTCATTGAGTGGAGCTGGATCAAGAATAAAGCAGGAATAAATGGCAAAATGTTTTTCCTGTAGTGAAATCGGTGTCACCGAGTTGTATGCTTCGGTTGCTCCGAAAATCTTCGGGTAGACCGGAGACATGAAACCGGTGGAACCAAGTTCATCACAGAGAAAAACACTTGTCACCTCATCTCATTGGACAAATAAGATCTCACAAAGATTTTCAATGAATTGGATACAGAAAATGCAGAACAAAAAGCAAAGAAAAGAAACTAAAAGATCTAGATGAAGTTTTTTGTGAAAGGGGAAACAAATATGCATGAGACAAATGCAAGAACACAGAAAATAACACAAGAGAACTTCATCTAGAGTTGGGCGGTGACAAAGTCACCTATGTTAGAGTATATTGACTTAGGAGTCAAGTGAGATCACTTGATCGTAGGTCGTACTCATCGTTTAAGCTCAAAATGGGGTTACCATTTTTCGTTTAACTATCTTGATGTATTCACATCTTGTCGAGTTGCTTTGACTCATGACTTGGAGTAAAGCTACTCTAAGATGGAATAACATACCTTGGGTGGCGGTGTTGATCTTGATCATGTAGTTGAACTTGTGTGGGTTGCTCAAGGTTGATGTAGCCCATCAAGAGTTGGGAGCACCCTTTGGATTTTGAGTTCATCTACCTACATGGGTTAGTTTTAGCAAGGAAGAGCACTTGTGTGTCCAACATGACAATCATGAAACTCAACATAGAATTTGTTAAAGGATATGTTTGAAAGGTTTCGTGCTTCCTTGTCATCAACCACCATTGTGTAGAGACTTGGTGATGTAGAGATTGCTCAAGATGTGAGTGAGTTGCAATCTCGTAGAATTAGATTCCTCCAAGTACCTTCAACTTGTGTGTAGCCTTGGGCGACGAGACGTGCTTTGTTGCGAACCACTTGTCCGTCTTCATCTTGCTTGTTGCGAAACACCAATTTGGTACCGATGATATTGTGGTTGTTGTCGGGCTTCTCGACCAATGTCCACACTTGATTTCTCTCAAAGTTGTGTAGCTCTTCATGCATAGCGTTTATCCAGTCCGGATCCTCCAATGCTTCCTCAACCTTCATAGGTTCAATGCTAGAGATGAATGAGTAATGTTCACAAAAGTTAGCCAAACGAGTTTTAGAGTGAGTGATTCTCCTGGTTTGGATATCATTGTAGATTTTCTCCACGGGATGATCTTTAGCAATTCTTGCTCGAACTCGTGAAAGCTTTTGCTTGGGTTTTGGTTGAACATCTTCTTCATCTTGTTCTTCTTCTTGGACTTCTTCATTGTTAGCGTTGTTGTTCTCTTGTCGTGGTGGAGAAGGAGGTTGTTGATGTTCGTCTTGGTGCACTTCCTTGTTTTCTTCATCTTGGTGTGTCCCACTCGTGGATGCTTCCGTATCAACTCTTGGTTCACCTTGTCGTGAGGTAGAAGCTTCTACTTGGACGGATGAGGTACTCTCCTTTATCTCCGTTGGACGAATCTTGCCAATAGACAAGTCTTGGATTGCTTCCGAGGGATCTTTGTCTCCTACATCAATTGGCAATTGCTCAACTTGCGAGCCGTTAGATTCATCAAACTTCACATCTACCGTTTCTTCAACCTTTCGGGTGAAATTGTTGTAGACACGGTATGTGTGAGAGTTTGAGCCATAACCAAGTAGGAAACCTTCATGAGACTTAGGAGCAAATTTAGAATGACGATGCTTATCAAGAATGTAGCACTTTGAGCCGAATAATCGAAAGTATCCAACTTGGGGTTTGTTACCGGTGAGGAGCTCGTATGTCGTCTTGCCGAGTAGCTTGTGAAGATACAGGCGATTTGTTGCATGACAAGCTGTCTCAACCGCTTCCGCCGAAAAGTGTTTTGGCGTCTTGTACTCATCAAGCATCGTTCTTGCCATCTCGATAAGAGTCCGGTTCTTCCTCTCAACGACTCCATTTTGTTGAGGTGTGTACGTAGCCGAGAACTCATGTGCAATCCCTTCTTCATCAAGAAAGGTGTCCACATTTGCATTCTTGAACTCCGTTCCGTTGTCGCTCCGAACCTTCTTGATCTTCATGTCAAATTGATTTTGGGCCTTCCTAGCAAAGTTTTTGAAGATCTTTTGGACCTGCGATTTGTCATCAAGAAAGAACACCCACGTAAATCTTGAAAAATCGTCAACTATGACTAGACCAAATGAGTTACCACCGAGACTCTTGTAGGCATTTGGACCAAAGAGATCCATGTGAAGTAGCTCGAGTGGTCTTCTTGTGGTCATGATGTTCTTAGCGCGATGACTTCCTCCAACTTGTTTCCCTGCTTGACAAGCACTACAAAGTCTATCCTTGTCAAATATGACATCGTTAATGCCAAGGATATGATTTCCTTTAATGAGTTTGTCAAGTTTTTGCATGCCCACATGGCCTAGCCTTCTATGCCACAACCAGCCTTTAGAAGATTTAGCAATTAAGCAAGTTCTAGGTTGAGCCTTTTTAGTGAAATTAACAATGTAAAGATCTCCTCTACGTATACTGGTAAAGACCATTTTATAATTATCTCTATGAAACACTTGGCAGTCTACTTCAGTAAATAGGACATTGAAACCAAAATCAGCAAGTCTAGATACTGAAAGTAAGTTGTAGCCAAGAGATTTAATGAGCATGACATTTTGTATGGAGCTATCATGTGAGATGGCCACCTTACCAAGGCCAACCACCTTACCCTTTGAATTATCACCAAAAGTGACATACTTTCAAGGGCCGTCGTTTCCAGCAAGCTTACGGAACATGTATTTATCTCCGGTCATATGATCAGTACATCCACTATCAAGGACCCATTCCTTTCCTCCAGCCATGTAGTCACGAAGATTTGCCATAAGACCAAAGTGTCTCATCGCATCATTGAGATCATTGTCACTATCATCATCCTCATCATAGTAACCATGTTCAACATCATTTTTTGATTGATCAATTCATAGAGAGGGTAATTCATTAGACAAATGATCATCACAATGGTCACCTTTATGAATTCTAATAGCTTCGGATATGATATTGCTAATGATCCCAACATTTCCTATGGCACGCATGAGATTGGTAAGCTCAAATAGACAATCACCAAAGCTAGGATCACTAGAATTCATCTTACTCAAAGCAATAGACTTATGGAGAATTTCTTCTAAATTTTTCAAGGAATAATCTGGAAATCGTTCCTCAAGAAATTTCCATATAGTATAGGCACACTCAAGAGTAGGCAAACTAGCAATCAAATTTTTGGGCAATCCTCTTACGATAAGATTGATGGTTCTAAGATTGCGAATCATGTCAAGATCCTTTTCAGGTGTGGGATGCAAGGGATCAATATGAGGTGCACAAGGGCTAGCAATGTACGTGTTCAAGTGATATTCATTGAAAATCTCAAGCATTTCATTTTTCCACTCATGAAAATATTCTCCATCAAGAATAGGCACTCTATGTCTCAGACTCCCCAAAGTAGACACATCCATCTTCCTCCAAAGGTGTTTAAACCAAGGCAATGGAGACCAACACTCTGATACCAATTGAAAGGATCGAGAAGAGGTGTCTAGAGGGGGGTGATTAGACACTAAGTATCAAAAGTTGCAGTTTTTTAATTTCTTTAAGTTGAAGTGGAGTTTTGGCACAAGTTTAACAAACACAATACATATCAAGCAAGCATGCAAAGAGTATATGAGCAGCGAAAAGTAAATCATGCAACTAGCAAGAATGTAAGGGGAAGGGTTTGGAGAATTCAAACACAATTGGAGATACAAATGTTTTTGTCGTGGTTCCAATAGGTGGTGCTATCGTAAATCCACGTTGATGGAAACTTCAACCCACGAAGGGTAACGGTTGCGCGAGTCCACGGAGGACTCCACCAACGAAGGGTCCGCGAAGAAGCAACCTTGTCTATCCCATCATGGCCATCGCCCACGAAGGACTTGCCTCACTAGCGGTAGATCTTCACGAAGTAGGCAATCTCCTTGCCCTTACAAACTCCTTGGTTCAACTCCACAATCTTGTCGCAGGCTCCCAAGTGACACCTAGCCAATCTAGGAGACACCACTCTCCAAGAAGTAACAAATGGTGTGTTGATGATGAACTCCTTTCTCTTGTGCTTCAAATGATAGTCTCCCCAACACTCAACTCTCTCTCACAGGATATGGATTTGGTGGAAAGAAGATTTTAGTAGAAAGTAACTTGGGAAAGGCTAGAGATCAAGATTCATATGGTGAGAATGGAATATCTTGGCCTCAACACATGAGTAGGTTGTTCTCTCTCAGAAAATGTGTATTGGAAGTGTAGGTATGTTCTGATGGCTCTCTCCACGAATGAAGAGTGGGTGGAGGGGTATATATAGCCTCCACACAAAAACTAACCGTTACACACAATTTACCAATCTCGGTGAGACCGAATTGAGAAACACGGTCGGACCAATTTAGCAAACCTAGTGACCGTTAGGATTTTCGGTGGGACTGAGATGCAACTCGGTAGGACGGATATGGTTAGGGTTAGGGCATAACGTAATCTCTGTGAGACCGATTACACAAACTCGGTGGGACCGATTTTGGTAATAAGCTAACCAGAGAGTTGGTCAGGCAAACTTGGTGAGACCAATTACACAAACTCGGTGGGACCGATTTTGGTAATAAGCTAACCAGAAAGTTTGCATTGTAATCTCGGTAGTACCGATTGCTCAATCTCGGTGGGGCCGATTTGGGTAATGGACATACACAGAGATATTACAATCCCATCTCGGTGAGACCGAGACCTCTGTCGGTGAAACCGATTTGCCTAGGGTTTGTGGCAGTGGCTATGACATCTGAACTCGGTGACGCTGGATAGAAAGAATCGGTGGGGCTGAGTTTGACTTTTGGTTTAGGTCATATGTGGATGTGGGTAAGGTAGTTGAGGGTTTTGGAGCATATTACTAAGCACTTTTAGCAAGCAAGCCATTACGCAACACCTCATCCCCTCTTGATAGTATCGGCTTTTCCTATAGACTCAATGTGATCTTGGATCACTAAAATAGAAAATGTAGAGTCTTCATCTTGAAGCTTGAGCTAATCCTTTGTCCTTAGCATCTTGAAGGGGTTCCACATCCTTTAGTCCATGCCACTTAATTTGTTGAACTTGTCTGAAACATACTAGGTAAAAGTATTAATCCAACAAGAGATATGTTGTCATTAATTATCAAAATCACCCAGGGAGCACTTGTGCTTTCAGGTTATCCAAGGCTTCTGTTTGGGGACAGTTGATATTTCCAGACTGAACTATGCAGTCATCTCCCTCATACCTAAAGTTAAGGGTGCGGAACTCATTTCTCAATTTTGACCTATTGCCCTTATCAATAATTTTGCTAAATTCCAAGCCAAGTGCTTCGCCATGTGTCTTACTGCTGTTGCCCACCGTACCCTCTCTCCTACTCAGCCAGCCTTTGTTAAAGGTCATTTTATCCTGGATGGAGTTCTCTGTCTCCATGAGATCATCCATGATCTCAAAAAGACTGACAGCAGGGATGTGATCCTTAAATTGGATTTTGAGAAAGCCTACGATTCTGTGAGTTGGGATTTTCTTAAGAAGGTCCTTTTGGCCAAAGGATTTGATGGTAGCTTTGTGCATAGAATCATACAGAT
>NC_041388.1:142754941-142762485 GCF_002162155.2 Triticum dicoccoides | reverse complement strand
GCTATCTCTGTTAACGGTAGGATTAGCAATTTCTTAAAAAACTCCAGAGGCCTCAGGCAAGGAGACTTGGCCTCCCCCATTCTCTTTAATTTTGTCGTGGATGCCCTCTCGAACATCTTAGCCAATATGATGATGACACGGTTATCATGGTGGAACTTAATGGTTCCTGTCTCTCACATCTCAAGTTTATTCTCCTATGCTTCGAGGCATTGTCAGGCCTAAAAATTAATTTTGTTAAGAGTGAAGTTATAGTCACTGGGGTTTCTGATGCTGAGGCCGTGCGTGTTGCACACCTGCTCAACTGCTCTCTAGGTTCCTTTCTCTGAAATATCTGGGGCTACCCATATCATCCGACAAACTTCTAGCCAAATATTTCGCCCCCATGGTGGCCAAGGTGGGCAACCGAGTCATGCCTTGGAGGGGCAGATATAACACTGAAGCTGGAAAGGTCGCCCTCATTAATGCCTGCCTCTCTTCCCTCCCTATGTTTGTGATGAGGTTCTATCTTCTTGCTAATGGCACTCACGCTGGTTTTGACAAACACAAAGGTGCCTTTTATTGGAATGCAGCTGATAACCAACGCACATACCATATGGTCAAGTGGGACTAGATCTGTCGACCCAAAAGCCTTGGGGGGTGGGTATTATCAATACCTTAGTCATGAACAAGTGCCTAATCATAAAGTGGTGGTGGAAGATCATGATAACCCCGGATAAACCACTTTGGTATAACATTCTTAAGGCTAAATACTTCCCATCTTCCAGCCCCATGTTTGCCCCCGCTTCTGGTGCTTCTCAGTTCTGGAAAGACCTCGTCAAAATCGAGCCTGTTTTCCAAGGCTTAGTCAAGTTCGTTGTGCACAATGGCAGATCTATGAGGTTTTGGCTCGACTGGTGGTGCGGTTCTACAACCCTTGTTGTTTCTTTCCCAGTGTTATTTCCTTACTGTCCTGACCCAGAGATCTCGATCTCTGAGCTCTCTGGCAATAACTGGGACCTTCAGCTTCGATGTTCTCTATCTCCTGAAGAGTTGGTTGATTGGCAGCGTCTTGTTGCCCACTTCCCTTTGCTCTCGGAGGAGGAGGACTCGGTAGTGTGGCCTCATTCTTCCTCTGGGCGGTTTTTTGTTAAATCTCTATATGGCAAGCTGATCTCTGGCTTGACTACTTCCAAGTTCAAGTGGATCTGGAGGGCCCGCATCCCTCCGAAGATTAAGGCGTTTCTGTGGTAGGCCTCTCGTGGGCGCTTGCCGTCTGGTGATCAAATTCGCAAGCCTAATGGCCCTGGCTCTGATTATTGTGAATTATGTGGTCAACGAGAGGACACGACTCATATCTTTTTGAATTATGTCTTGGCTAAACTCTTTTGGTGTTGTATCAGATCGTGGCTTCATGTCTCTTGGAGACCGAACTCCTTCTCTGAACTTCGTCTCTTGGCCTCTAACCTGGTTGGGGCCAGAGAAGAATGTTTTGGGTGGGATTCGCAGCTGTTTGCTGGACTCTCTGGACGACTAGTAACAAGTTTACCATTGAACATACCTTTCCTACTAATCCAGCTGATTGCTTATTTAAAACTTGCATATTCTTGCAGCAGTGGAGATTATTGACTAAGGAGGAGGATCAGGATACTTTTGATGAGATGACGTCCAAAATTCGGGCTACAACTACCTCCCTTCCTCGCACTCAAGCCAACAGTTAGGAGTTGTTGGCCCTGATAGTGTCGTTCTTGAGTCGCCGGCCTGCGTGCCGTGTACTAGCCCGGGAGCCATGTACGTTAAACTTATGTGTGTTCGTTTTGGCTCGATACTTTGTTGTCCTTGTCGATGCTAGTTGGTTTGGTTTGTTATGACTCTGCCTGGTGGCTTTATTTATAAAGTCAGGCTCCGGCCTTTTCTGTAAAAAAAAAGTTTTATGTGGTTCAGATAATGATTGTCCTTTGATGTTCTTCTGCACTACTGTTCCTGTTGGATGTTAATGTAGTTTAAGTTTTGTTGTATTAACATGCATGGCCATTCTCATAGACATTAACTGTTCAGATTTGGACCTCATTGCTTTATGCAACTCCGTTTATTTTAGCTCTTCAGTACGAGGGTTTTTGGTTGTTTCTTCAGGTATGTTTGTCTTGCAAGATTTCAGTTAAATATCGAGTATAGCAATTTCTCTGTGTCACCACTAATTTTAAATATTAAAACTTTGCACCCCGTCGGCACCGCATTCCTACAATAACTTTGTTGATACATGAAGTTCATTTACATATAAGCAAGGAATGTTCTCAAAGTTAATCTCAAAGATGCATACAATCATATAGTTCCTGGCTCAATCAAGTCAATCAATTTCATTAGAGTAGACATTTTAGTACATGCCTTCAGGTTAATCCTTTGATGGATGTGGGCAGATGTTGTAGCACCACATAGCTAACATTTTTTTCCTTAATGTGCATCTGTCACTGAGTTGGTCGGCATGCTAAAGTCATGCGGCAACGTGCGGGGAATCTTCTAGTTGAGATAAGTTAGGAAGACACTTAGAATACCCGGTGTCAAACTCTTCTGTTAGGGAGACCTTGGAAACATGTTACTCAATGAAGAGATGAACTACATCAAAAAGGATCTAAAAGAGATGAAGATCTAAGTAACAATGCCATGCGTTTGACTCATTCCATAAAATACAAAAAAAAAAGATTACAGTTTTAGTATGAGATTATTTAATCTTAACTTGACAACCACACACACACACACTCCTAAACAAAATATGTTGCCGGAGCGCATCTGCACGGACCACTCAGCTAGTTTTAATAAACGTCGACAACCAAAATGCCCCTGCCTAATACTCTAACCTGTTTTTTTTAAAAAAAAATGGGGAAAAATTACCAAGATGCATGTGAGTAAAAGACCCTGGATAGATGGATCATGCCACCAGGAGCAGCACGAGCAAGCACGCCGAGGCAGCGGTGATGACGGAACGCGGCGTCACGAGCGGCGCGGAGTTGGGCAGATAGGGGTAGGAGTCGGGCGGCGGCATCTTGCACTCGTCGCCGTTGAAGTAGATCTTGCGCGGGAACGCCCATCCCTGGCTGAAGGTGAAGGTTCTATCATCCTTGCGCATGAGCACCTCCGACTGCACGTTCCCGAAGGGGCCGGCCTCCATGAGCAGGTCGTTGTAGAGCTTGAGGCCGTAGAACATGCCGGTGTCGTTGATGTTCCCGTAGGGGAGAAGGGGTTTGTACTGGAAGCTGAAGACCTCGGTGACGTTGTTGAGGTTGGGGTGCTGGGCGACGAGCGTCCACTGCGTGTAGTTCATGCGGTAGTTGAAGTTGGTGACGGCGATCTTGGCGCGCCAGTAGTCCTTGTAGTTGAGCTTGACGTGCCAGTGCACCCGGATGGGGCACATGTGGTTGGTGCACTGCAGCAGCTGCGCCCCGTCCTTCTTGGGCGTGTTCACCCCCGGGGTCAGCGCCCGCTTGGAGTCGCCCATGATGCACCCGTCGCTGTGGCTCTTGCCGCCGCGGCCGCCCATCCTCTTGTGGGCGCCGCAGCCGCACGCGCACTTGGCGCACGGCACGATGGTGCTGTTGTAGAAGGAGGAGAAGGAGACGCAGCAGGTCGGGTACCTGGACGCCAGCTGCTGCGAGTAGGTGCAGGTCACCGTCCACGTCATCAGCGCCTGCGTCTTGCGCCGGTGGTCGGCGCTCCAGTACACGGTGGAGGGGACGATGGTGGCCGGGCCGCAGGTGTAGCCGAGCCCGGGGCCCATGAGCGTGAAGTTCTTGGGCAGCTTCACGGTCTTGTTGGTGGTCCCGGCGAGCCCCACGGAGACCTGGAACGCCGAGAGCGAGCCGGCGGGGTCCTGGCCGTAGGCGGAGATGACGCCGCCACGGCAGCAGTTGGCGATCTGCTGGTTGTAGGGGACGCCGGGGAGGAGGTCCACGACGGAGGGCGTGTGCTTGCAGCAGTGCGGGATGCCACCCTTGAACTTGGAGCAGTCGCCCTGCTCGGTGGCCTGCGCTCCCACGATGGACCAGATCACCTCCTTCTTGGCCCACGACCACCCCAGCGTCCACCCGGGCGCCATGATCTGGCGGTACTGCTGGTAGTTGTTCATCGCCACCATGGCCACGTATCCGTCGGGCGTCCATGACTGGATATCCCACTTGATTGTAATGTTGCCTGTCGGGTCGAGGGGATCATAGGCAACTGCGACGGAGCAGGTGACCGCGAGGATCAGAGCCACAAGCATAGACTTGCGGAGCTCCTCCATGGTTGCACTCCCCTGCTAATGCTATTGCAAGAACAGCGCGCAGCAAGGTAGCTAGCTAGCACAAGTGATGGATGGATCGAGCTGATCGGCCTCGGAGGAAATGGCAGGCAATTAAAGGCCGTGCATCGGCGAAGAATAATAATACAGCGGTAAGAAGAAGCATCAACAACAAGCGAGATGGCATGTCACACCGTCGGTTGGGTTACTTAACAAGAACTCCATTGAATTAATCTGCGGGTGATGGCTCAGCACCACCTCCCTGCCAGTGATCGATCGATGTACACATACGTCTCACGTGTTCCTCTGCTTGCTCTCTGAAATCAGAATTAATCTCCTGGTGGTGTTGCGTCGTTGCTCTTGCGCACGTCCGCTGGCCGACCTGCCGCCAGCTGGTTGGTAGCTCGCCGCTGAAGCAACCGCGGTAGGCGAGATGGAAAAGGACGCGGGAGATCTCGGCTCAAAGCTGATGGGCCATGGCAACGGTATCATCTCGGCTTACTTCTTCTGACAACGACGGTGGACCGCTACTCGCCATCTTTCATTTACTAAGTAGTACTCCGTAGTATCTTAGACAACCCCTACTACACTACACATCATTAAATATGTACTGTATTTTGATGTGCATACACGCTTACACATCATTAAACTTGGTCTAGACTTCTACTCGTCGGATTTGCTACATTGCCCATTATTATCCGTCTGATCTGGTCATGAGAGTCTGTCTTCCTACCATGCAGAATGCATTCTGCACTCAATGACTCAAGTGATTTTAAATCCGAGCAAAATTAATTATAACATGTCCAATTCTCTTTTTAAGTTAAGACTTCTGTTTTTCCGTTTCTGCAGAAATTTCTCACATGGTTTACACCTTAAGAAATGAATTTATATTGAATACAACTTTGAGAAATTAAATCTACAATTCATGGAAACGCGCATGGCATCGCTAGTTATACAAATGTAACAACCACTATAAGCTTATAAAGAATCCACATAAATTGTACTCCCTCCGTTCCTAAATATAAGTCTTTTTAGACATTTCAAATGGAATGCAACATACGGATGTATGTAGATATATTTTAGAGTGTAGATTCACTCATTTTGCTCCGTACGTAGTCATTTGGTGGAATCTCTATAAAGACTTATATTTAGGAACAGAGGGAGTATTGCATAAATAATAATAGTAATGGTGCAGAAAACTGGTCATAGGGCATCAATCTCTGCAGCACATGTTCCCTAGGAATTTTCAGCAAACTTTGCACAGTAGGAAGAATGCAATACCTGGCTGAACACAAATAACATGTTGAAAGATCCGAAATGAATTAAACATGCGAGATATAAGTGTATTAAATCAAATTAAATATTTCACTTGAGTGAAAGAAAATAGTAATGGTATAGAAACTAGGTATTTAAATCCACGCGGGCGGAGCAATATCCCGTATCTTGATTTGTCTAATTTTACCTTCAGCCTGAACATATGCTACTTCAGTACATCCATTCATATATAACCGATAGCAGTTTGTATCCCTAAACCTGATCTTAGAATTAGTATGGTTCAGTTTTAGCCTAGTTTTTGCTCTTACATATGTACAACTAAATTAGGCAAGCATTCAAAGTTCAAACATGACATTTGTTTCTAGAGCAACACCACGACATTCCTTAATTCCCAAGAATGAAGTCTACTGTATATTCAAAGACGTGCATGCATAGTCATCAACTCAACAGATATGCAGTTCTACTATTAGAGGGTATTCGTGTAGTTTTTTATTTTTTGGATCATGTGCTTCTCTAAAGTAGAGAGCTAACGATCCAAATCAAAATAACTTAATTTCCATTTAGAAGTTGCTTATGACACTACTACAGAACATAGTCATTCTAACTTTCTCGCCATATTTGATTAGAACATGACACTAGCAGTCCATCATTATGAACATCACAGCCAAAAAATCTTGCCTTGATGGCCGGGGTCACAAGAGTCACATCTCGATGGCCAGCGTCACAAGAGCCACATAGATGCCTGAGTGATAACCCCCAAGTAAGGATGTGAAAGTATTGAGTGTCAATACCGTGGCCGCATGCATCTCTCCGGTGCAGAGGCCGGGGGATGACCTCCTTTTCCAAAAAAATTGAGTGTCAATACCCCGGTAGGCTTCCTATCTTTCAAACTGTATACGTCACTCATACACCTTTCTATGCACTTAGTGCTAACGTTATCTATAATTTTAAAAGATAAGTGCAGGTACGGTAAACAAAGCGTGCAAGTAAATAAAAGTTTGGTACTAATTATTATTTTTAGAAAAGGAAAAAAACTAAAATTTAAAGATGCAAGAAAGTAAAAAAAAAAAGAGCAACTGTTTGTGGGTGCTCTTGATTGTGGAATTGTACCTAGGCAACCGTTATGATAATATGACCAGTGTAAATACTTGTTACAATTGATATTTGGGAGAGGTCTATACTTACATGCTGCAAAACCATTGACTCATATGTACTTACGATTCAATCTTTAGCAAACATCTGCAAACCATTAATAATTGAGGTAAAACCAACCATAGATTTAGGATGTGTTTGGATGGTGACCAAAAGCAATTATACCTTTTTTGTCATAGCCAATATTTTTGCCTCTTGTTTAGATAGTTATTATTTTTTTAGCATTCCACGTGATTTCCTCTAACTCTAATTCTAGTTTATTTTTCTTGCCAACATTGGCCAAAAAATTGACAATCAAAACCTTAGGCAGTATTTGATCTATCAAAATTTTAAGGGGGTTGTCTTGGGCTCAAACCAAACACTCCCTTATTCCACATGTTATGCCTTTGTAGAAACTCATGGGTTGGTATCCTGTCACTTCGGCGTCCCATCGCTTAATCTTCATAATACAACTAACCCTCAGGTGTGATCTCATATAAGTGTGCACCTAGATACTAGCACAAGAGGACACCACCTAATCTTCATAATACATTACTAACCCTCAGGTGTGATGCCATATAAGTGTGCACCTATATACTAGCACAAGAGGACAACACTGCACAGATACATATAGTTCATACCAACCATACTAGATGACCAACGCCTCAAGACAAAAGAAAGTACCCAAACGTAATGATAAATAATGCAATAGATAATAGGGTAATAAGTCATTGCATCACGCACCATGTCTTAGTAGTGGATTACAGAGGTTTTCCAATTAATGGTGACCCTACTAGGCAAAAGAAGAAGATGGTGATGGGGATGGTGGTGAAGTCGGCGGCGACGATGGTGGTTCCTCGACAATGTTCCGGTGTCCCTAGAAGATAGG
>NC_041388.1:142753682-142754720 GCF_002162155.2 Triticum dicoccoides | reverse complement strand
GTATTTTTTGGCCTCCGATAGGCGGGAAGGGTTCCCCATATAGTTTTTCAGGGCCATGATTGTGGAGGAGGAGAGCCTCCTTCAAGATTGGATCGAACTTATGGGACAACCTTTTCTGGATATCGTTTCCCGCCTCTCGTCACCGTTTTATAATTTGCCTCGGATTAGTAACTCCAAAACTGAAAAGTAGGGTCAAAAAAATAGGCCAAAGGCATCCCAAGGGGAGTGTCGTGGCTATAGAAGGTTCTCCTTTGGCTGCAAGATTGGACATGAAGAATTATCATTTCCCTATTTTTCTGGATTAACCGAAGTGGCCGATGCACATGAGAGGGCACATAGGGAAACCAAGAGGTTGGCGAAGAAGACGACATAGAGGGAGCTATAATGACAGTAGTGTGGTAGAGTTTGATGCCGAGCCATCGACAAAATCGCTACCACCCTCTGAGCTACCACTTTTGATCGCCACCATCACTGGGGAATAAGCCGTCAGAGCTACTTTCACAACCATTTGGAGGAGGGAGAGCCCCCACTGACACCGTCAGAAGAAGTAAAGGAGGCCACCCCCAGCAAGAACATCCACCACCAAGATATTCAAGAGGGAGTCAATGTCATCACCACCAAATATGCTGGTGAAGGGCATGTCAATGTGCACCATCTGATCCGTGATGTCGAGGATGAGAGTGTAGGGGTGTTGGCGCTCTTGACTCCCCACAAGATATGGTGGAAGTCATAGTTGGCGGCGGTGGGTATGAAAGGCGGAGAGCCTTAGAGCACCCTCGCCCTACCGGCCCATGATTCACGTTGTTGGGCATCACCGCTACCACTTTGCATCACCACAGCCCACGATGGCTTCGTGTGGATCGACACCGCATTTGAGCGGAAAAACGCAATGTGTGCGATGCCATGCTCCAAGACCACCTCTGAGTATGCGCGTCCTACACCGACCTCCAGTTCATTGTTGACGCGTTGACCCCACCCTAGCAGTAGGCCAAGGCAACATTGTGTTCTCCACCTCGCTTTCATCAACTTTGTGCATTG
>NC_041388.1:142639510-142753481 GCF_002162155.2 Triticum dicoccoides | reverse complement strand
TGTTCCATGTCCGGGGGGGGGGCAACTCTTCTGGAAAGTGATCGTCTAGTGTCCAGCGTGCGCAGGATAGGGAGATTTGGGCGACTTCATTGTGGGGACTCCCTCTTCTTCATGGTACACACCTCGATGACACCGCCTTTTATTCCATGATGTCAAGGTCTCAGGAAGAGGCCATAAGAGCAAAAAGGTGGTGGTGTGGAAGATGAAAAAATAGAGGAGATGTAGGAGGGGAATATGGATCGTTGGTTCCCTATTACCAGGCGAGAAACAAAAAAACATCTATAACATGCATGCACACCTCGCCAAAACATCATAGGGGGGAACAGATTTATCATCTTATGCCAAGAGGTAGGCGCCTTAGAATTCATAATATTCAAACGTGTTGTGATTGCGTCACGACTGAGGCCACAGTCGACGTGGGTGGGAAGGAGGATAAGTGGCAACACAGATGTGATGTCATGTATAGAAATAAAGGGTGTGGTCCTATTGGAGTATTGAGTCATGATTATTGGGTTAGGAGAGTGATATTTTTCTCACCCATTGCAACGCACGGGCTCTTTTGCTATCATCCCGCAGTCCAGTTTTAAGTCTGCTTTTCACTTTTTAGAAAACTCACTAATATTCCTGGTAATTAATCGACATGTAGGTCAGTTTTAACTCAGATTTTTGCTTTTGCAGGAAACCCCCCTAATATTTGGATTAATCAACCTGCAATGCATATCGAATGCTTTTTAAAAATGTCCATATCTTTTAAACCATAACTCTAAATTTAACATGCTATATATGGAATTGAAGGAAATATGCCCTAGAGGCAATAATAAAGTTGTTATTTTATATTTCCTTATATCATGATAAATGTTTATTATTCATGCTAGAATTGTATTAACCGAAAACTTGATACATGTGTGGATACATAGACAAAACAATGTGTCCCTAGTAAGCCTCTAGTAGACTAGCTCGTTAACCAAAGATGGTTAAGTTGCCTGACCATAGACATGCGTTGTCATGAACGGGATCACATCATTAGGAGAATGATGTGATGGACAAGACCCATCCGTTAGCTTAGCATAATGATCGATAAGTTTATTGCTATTGTTTTCTTCATGACTTATACATATTCCTCTGACTATGAGATTATGCAACTCCCGAATACCGGAGGAACACCTTATGTGCTATCAAACGTCACAACGTAACTAGGTGATTATAAAGAAGCTCCACAAATGTCTCCGAAGGTGTTTGTTGGGTTGGAATAGATCGAGGTTAGGATTTGTCACTCCGAGTTTCGGAGAGATATCTCTGGGCCCTCTCGGTAATGCACATCACGATAAACCTTGCAAGCAATGTGACTAATGAGTTAGTTACGGGATGATGCTTTACGGAACGAGTAAAGAGACTTGCCAGTAATGAGATTGAACTAGGTATGATGATACCGACGATCGAATCTCGGGCAAGTAACATACCGATGACAAAGGGAATAACGTATGTTGTTATTGCAGGTTGACCAATAAAGATCTTCGTAGAATATGTAGGAACCAATATGAGCATCCAGGTT
Source organism: Triticum dicoccoides (assembly GCF_002162155.2). NCBI lineage: Eukaryota > Viridiplantae > Streptophyta > Magnoliopsida > Poales > Poaceae > Triticum > Triticum dicoccoides. The sequence continues at coordinate 142,751,929 of NC_041388.1, read as the reverse complement.
CCGCTATTGGTTATTGACCGAAGATGTGTCTCGGTCATGTCTACATAGTTCTCGAACTCGTAGGGTCCGCACGCTTAACGTTCGATGACGATTTGTATTATGAGTTGTGTGTTTTGGTGACCGTAGTTTGTTTGGAGTCCCGGATGAGATCACGGACATGACGAGGAGTCCCAAAATGGTCGAGAGATAAAGATTTATATATTGGAAGGTAGTATTCAGACATCGGAATGGTTTCAAGTGGTTCGGGTATTTTACCGGGGTATCGAGGGGTTACCGAAACCCCCCGAGGAATTATTGGGCCTTCATGGGCCTTAGTGGAGAGAGAGGGGAGGCCGCAAGGGGTGTCCGCTCCCCCCATGGAGTCTGAATTGGACTAGGGGAGGGGCGGCGCCCCCCTTTCCCTCTCCCTCTCCTTCCTTTTCCCCTCTGGTAAGAAAGGAAAAGGGGGGGAGGCGGATCCTACTAGGAGTGGAGTCCTAGTAGGACTCCCCCCATGGCGTGCCCCTCCCGGTCAGCCGCCTCCTCCTCCCCTCCTTTATATACGGGGTTAGGGGGGCACCCCATAGCACAACAATTGTTCTCTTAGCCGTGTGCGGTGCCCCCCTCCACAGTTTACTCCTCCGGTCATAGCGTCGTAGTGCTTAGGCGAAGCCCTGCGCGGATCACATCACCATCACCATGCCATCGTGCTGATGGAACTCTCCCTCGAACCTCTGCTATATCAAGAGTTCGAGGGACGTCATCGAGCTGAACGTGTGCTGGACTCGGAGGTGTCGTACATTCGGTACTTGATCGGTTGGATTACGAAGACGTTCGACTACATGAACCGCATTAGCCTAATGCTTCCGCTTTCGGTCTACGAGGGTACGTGGACACACTCTCCCCCTCTCGTTCCTATGCATCTCCTAGATAGATCTTGCGTGATCGTAGGATTTTTTTTGAAATTGCATGCTACGTTCCCCAACAGTGGTATCCGAGCCAGGTCTATGCGTAGATGATATGCACGAGTAGAACACAAAGAGTTGTGGGCGACAATAGTCATACTGCTTACCACCAACATCTTATTTTGATTCGGCGGTATTGTTGGATGAAGCGGCCCGGACCAAACTTACATGACCATGTTCATGAGATTGGTTCCACCGACATACATGCAACTTGTTTTGCATAAAGGTGGTTGGCGGGTGTATGTTTCTCCAACTTTAGGTGAATCGAATTTGACTACGACCGGTCCTTGTTGAAGGTTAATTCAGCACACTTGACGAAAAATCGTTGTGGTTTTGATGTGTAGGTAAGAATGGTTCTTGATAGAAGCCCGTAGCAGCCATGTAAAACTTGCAACAACAAAGTAGAGGACGTCTAACTTGTCTTTTGTAGGGCATGTTGTGATGTGATTGGTCAAGACATGATGTGATATAATTTGTTGTATGAGGTGATCATGTTTTGTAGAAGTTATTGGCAACTGGCAGGAGCCTTATGGTTGTCGCTTTATTGTATGAAATGCAATCGCCATGTAATTGCTTTACTTAATCACTATGTGGTAGCGATAGTTGTGGAAGCAATAGTTGGCGAGACGACAACGACGCTACGATGGAGATCAAGGTGTCAAGCTGGTGACGATGGAGATCATGATGGTGCTTTGGAGATGGAGATCAAAGGCACAAGATGATGATGGCCATATCATGTCATATATTTTGCTTGAATGTGATGTTTATCTTTTATGCATCTTATTTTGCTTAGTACGGCGGTAGAATTATACGATGATCCCTCACTAAATTTCAAGGTATAAGTGTTCTCCCTAAGTATGCACCATTGCGACAGTTCATCGTGCCGAGACACCATGTGATCATCGGGTGTGATAAGCTCTACATTCACATACAACGGGTGCAAGATAGTTTTGCACATGCAGAATACTCATGTTAAAATTGACGAGCCTAGCATACGCAGATATGGCCTCGAAACACTGAGACCGAAAGGTCGAACGTGAATCATATAGTAGATATGATCAACATAGAGACGTTCACCATTGAAAACTACTCCATCTCACGTGATGATCGGACATGGTTTAGTTGATATGGATCACGTGATCATTCAGATGACTAGAGGGATGTCTATCTAAGTGGGAGTTCTTAAGTAATATGATTAATTGAACTTTAATTTATCATGAACTTAGTCCTCATAGTTTTTGCATATCTATGTTGTTGTAGATCAATGTCCCGTGCTACCGTTCCCTTGAATTTTAATGTGTTCCTAGAGAAAGCTAAGTTGAAAGATGATGGTAGCAATTACATGGACTGGGTCCGTAACTTGAGGATTATCCTCATTGTTGCATAGAAGACTTACGTCCTGGAAGCACCGCTAGGTGTAAGGCCCGCTGCAGGAGCAACTCTGGACATTATGAATGTCTGGCAGACTAAAGCTGATGACTACTCGATAGTTCAGTGTGCCATGCTTTACGGCTTAGAATCAGGACTTCAAAGCCGTTTTGAGCTTCATGGAGCATATGAGATGTTACAAGAGTTGAAATTAATATTTCAAGCAAATGCCCGAGTTGAGAGATATGAAGTCTCCAACAAGTTCTCTAGCTGCAAGATGGAGGAGAATAGTTATGTCAGTGAACACATACTCAGAATGTCTGGGTACCATAACCACTTGACTCAGCTGGGAGATAATCTTCTTGATGATAGTGTCATTGACAAAGTTCTTCAATCACTACCACCAAGCTATAAAGGCTTCGTGACGAACTATAATATGCAAGGGATGGAAAAGACAATTCCTAAGCTCTTCGTGACGCTAAAGGCTGCGGAGGTAGAAATCAAGAAGAAGCATCAAGTGTTGATGGTTAACAAGACCACTAGTTTCAAGAAAGATGGCAAAGGGAAGAAGGGGAACTTCAAGAAGAATAGAAAGCAAGTTGCTGCTCCTGTGAAGAAGCCGAAGTCTGGACCTAAGCCTGAAACTGCGTGCTTCTACTGCAGAGGGACTGGTCACTAGAAGCGGAACTACCCCAAGTATTTGGCGGATAAGAAGGATGACAAAGTGAAAGGTATATTTGATATACATTTTATTGATGTGTACCTTACAAATGCTCATAGTAGCGCCTGGGTATTTGTTACTGGTTATGTTGCTCATATTTGCAACTCGAAACAGGGGCTACGGATTAAATGAAGATTGGCTAAGGACGAGGTGACGATGCGCGTCGGAAATGGTTCCAAGGTCGATGTGATCGCCGTCGGCACGCTACCTCTACATCTACCTTCGGGATTAGTTTTAGAACTGAATAATTGTTATTTGGTACCATCGTTGAGCATGAACATTATATCTGGATCTTGTTTGATGTGAGACAATTATTCATTTAAATCAGAGAATAATGGTTGTTCTATTTATATGAGTAATATCTTTTATGGTCATGCACCTTTGATGAGTGATCTATTTTTGTTGAATCTCGATCGTAGTGATACACATATTCATAATATTGAAGCCAAAAGATGCAAAGTTAATAATGATAGTGGAACTAATTTGTGGCACTGCCATTTAGGTCATATTGGTGTAAAGCGCATGAAGAAACTCCATGCTGATGAGCTTTTGGAATCACTTGATGCTTGCGAACCATGCCTCATGGGCAAGATGACTAAGACTTTGTTCTCCGGAAAAATGGAGCGAGCCACTAACTTATTGGAAATAATACATACGGATGTATGCGGTCCGATGAGTATTAAGGCTCACGGCGGGTATCATTATTTTCTGACCTTCACAGATGACTTGAGTAGATATGGGTATATCAACATAATGAAACATAAGTTTGAAACATTTGAAAAGTTCAAATAATTTTAGAGTGAAGTGGAAAATCATCGTAACAAGAAAATAAAGTTTCTGTTATCTGATCGTGGAGGCGAATATTTGAGTTACGAGTTTGGTCTTCATTTGAAACAATGTGGAATAGTTTCGCAACTCACGCCACCTAGAACACCAGAGCGTAATGGTGTGTCCGAACGTCGTAACTGTACTTTATTAGATATGGTGCGATCTATGATGTCTCTTACCGATTTACCACTTTTGGTTTGGGGTTATGCTTTAGAGGCGGCTGCATTCATGTTAAATAGGGCACCATCTAAATTCATTGAGACAACACCATATGAACTGTGGTTTGGCAAGAGACCTAAGCTGTCATTTCTTAGAGTTTGAGGTTGCGATGCTTATGTGAAAAAGCTTCAACGTGATAAGCTCGAACCCAAATCAGAGAAATATGTCTTCATAGGATACCCAAAGGAAACTGTTGGGTACACCTTCTATCACAGATCCGAAGGCTAGATATTCGTTGCTAAGAATGGATCCTTTCTAGAGAAGGAGTTTCTCTTGAAAGAAGTGAGTGGGAGGAAAGTAAAACTTAATGAGGTAGTTGTACCTTCTTGGAAAGTAGTTCATCAATCAGTTCCAGTGATACCTACACCAATTAGTGGGGAACACTGGTACCGCGACATCCTAATCAAATGGTTTAAAACCCCTTTCTGTGACGGCATTTGGAACCGTCGCCAAGTGAGTGTGGGCGATAGGGGGGTCCTTCCCACATGACCCAGAAATCATCGGGGATAGGCCCTCGTGGGACCCAGGCTGGGGCCGTGTGCAATCGGGTGAGGCATGGAAACCCAATCATTTCCGTAGGTATGTACATCCCACACGGTGAATCCCAGAAATCATTTTCGTAGGTATGTACATCCCACACGGTGAATCCTAGAAATCATTTCTGTAGGTATGTACATCCCACACGGTGAATCCCAGAAATGATTTCTGTAGGTATGTACATCCCACACGGTGAATCCCAGAAAATCATTTCCGTAGGTATGTACATCCCACATAGTTCTTTGTGTGGAAACGTTTATGCAAGGTGGCCTAACGCAAACAGTTCACTGCCGGAAGCCGTGTGTGATTGTTAGTTGATTGAACATGCCTACTTTCTAGAAATCGTGCGGGTTGTTTGAGTTCATCGCCCATGGTGATGTTTGAGTAACCGTTTGCAATAGAAAACCCTAGTAAGCAGCAGTGAAGGTTTGAAGTTGGAAAGCAAGGAGGAACACTCGAAATGTGGCTTTTGGTAGGAGGGAGGGGGCAGGGAGATAGATATTTCCGCGGTGGCAAAAAAAATTCGCTCGTTGCCGCGAGAAATGAAGGAAATATGCCCTAGAGGCAATAATAAAGTTATTGTTTATTTCCTTATTTCATGATAAATGTTTATTATTCATGCTAGAATTGTATTAACCGGAAACATAATACATGTGTGAATACATAGACAAACATAGTGTCACTAGTATGCATCTACTTGACTAGCTCGTTAATCAAAGATGGTTAAGTTTGCTAACCATAGACATGAGTTGTCATTTGATTAATGGGATCACATCATTAGGAGAATGATGTGATTGACTTGACCCATTCTGTTAGCTTAGCACTTGATCGTTTAGTATGTTGTTATTGCTTTCTTCATGACTTATACATGTTCCTATGACTATGAGATTATGCAACTCCCGTTTACCAGAGGAACACTTTGTATGCTACCAAACGTCACAACGTAACTGGGTGATTATAAAGGTTATCTACAGGTGTTTCCGAAGGTAGTTGTTGAGTTGGCGTATTTCAAGATTAGGATTTGTCACTCCGATCGTCGGAGAAGTATCTCTGGGCCCACTCGGTAATACACATCACTATAAGCCTTGCAAGAATTGTAACTAATGAGTTAGTTGCGGGATGATGTATTACGGAACTAGTAAAGAGACTTGCTGGTAATGAGATTGAACTAGGTATTGAGATACCGACGATCGAATCTCGGGCAAGTAACATACCAATGACAAAGGGAACAACGTATATTGTTATGCGGTTTGACTGATAAAGATCTTCGTAGAATATGTAGGAGCCAATATGAGCATCCAGGTTCCGCTATTGGTTATTGACCGGAGACGTGTCTCGGTCATGTCTACATAGTTCTCGAACCCGTAAGATCCGCACGCTTAATGTTCGATGATGATTTGTATTATGAGTTTATGTGTTTTGATGTACCGAAGGTAGTTTGGAGTCCCGGATGAGATCGAGGACATGCCGAGGAGTCTCAAAATGGTCGATACATAAAGATCGATATATTGGACGACTATATTCGGACATCGGAAAGGTTCCGAGTGATTCGGGTATTTTTCGGAGTACCGGAGAGTTACGGGAATTCGCAGGGGAGTTTATGGGCCTTATTGGGCTTTTGGGGAAAGAGAGAGGAGAGGCTGCGCCCCCCCCCCAATGCTTAGTCTGAATTGGACTAGGGGGAGGGGCGGCGCCCCCTCCTTCCTTCTCTTCTCTTTTCCATTTCCTTCTCTCCTACTCCTACTACTTGGAAGGGCTCCTAGCTCTACTAGGAAAGGGGGAGTCCTACTCCTGGTGAGAGTAGGACTCCCCTAGGGCGCGCCATAGAGAGGGCCGGACCTCTCCCTCCTCCACTCCTTTATATACGGGGAGGGAGGCACTCCTTGGAGACACAACAATTGATCTCTTGATCTCTTAGCCGTGTGCGGTGCCCCCCTCCACCATATTCCACCTCGATCATATCATATCGGTGCTTAGGAGGTGCCGTATGTTCAGTACTTGGATCGGTCGGATTGTGAAGACGTACGACTACATCAACCGCGTTGTCATAACGCTTCTTCTTTCGGTCTACGAGGGTACGTGGACACACTCTCCCCTCTCGTTGCTATGCATCACCATGATCTCTCGTGTGCGTAGGAATTTTTTTGAAGTTACTACATTCCCCAACAGTGGCATCCGAGCCTGGTTTTATGCGTAGATGTTATATGCACGAGTAGAACACAAGTGAGTTGTGGGCGATATAAGTCATACTGCTTACCAGCATGTCATACTTTGGTTCGGCGGTATTGTTGGATGAAGCGGCCCAGACCGACATTACGCGTACGCTTACGCGAGACTGGTTCTACCGACGTGCTTTGCACACAGGTAGCTGGCGGGTGTCTGTTTCTCCAACTTTAGTTGAACCAAGTGTGGCAACACCCGGTCCTTGAGAAGGTTAAAACATCACTAACTTGACAAACTATCATTGTGGTTTTGATGCGTAGGTAAGAATAGTTCTTGCTCAGCCCATAGCAGCCACGTAAAACTTGCAACAACAAAGTAGAAGACGTCTAACTTGTTTTTGCAGGGCATGTTGTGATGTGATATGGTCAAGGCACGATGCTATATTTTATTGTATGAGATGATCATGTTTTGGAACCGAGTTATCAGCAACTGGCAGGAGCCATATGGTTGTCGCTTTATTGTATGCAATGCAATCGCCCTATAATGCTTTACTTTATCACTAAGCGGTAGAGATAGTCATAGAAGCATAAGTTGGTGAGACGACAATGATGCTACGATGGATATCAAAGTGTAGCACCGGTGACAATGGTGATCATGACGGTGCTTCGGAGATGAAGATCACAAGCACAAGATGATGATGGCCATATCATATCACTTATATTGATTGCATGTGATGTTTATCTTTTATGAATCTTATCTTGCTTTGGTTGATGGTAGCATTATAAGATGATCTCTCACTAAATTATCAAGGTATAAGTGTTCTCCCTGAGTATGCACCATTGCGAAAGTTCTTCGTGCTGAGACACCACGTGATGATCGGGTGTGATAAGCTCTACGTTCAAATACAACGGGTGCAAAACAGTTGCACACGCGGAATACTCGGGTTAAACTTGACGAGCCTAGCATATGCAGATATGGCCTCGGAACACTGAGACCGAATGGTCGAGCGTGAATCATATAGTAGATATGATCAACATAGTGATGTTCACCATTGAAAACTACTCCATCTTACGTGATGATTGGACATGGTTTAGTTGATTTGGATCATGTGATCATTTAGATGACTAGAGGGATGTCTATCTAAGTGGGAGTTCTTAAGTAATATGATTAAATTGAACTTTAATTTATCATGAACTTAGTCCTGATAGTACTAGCATATCTATGTTGTAGATCAATAGCTCGCGTTTAGCTCCCATGTTTTATTTTTGATATGTTCCTAGAGAAAACTAAGTTGAAAGATGTTAGTAGCAATGATGCAGATTGGATCCGTGATCTGAGGATTATCCTCATTGCTGCACAGAAGTATTATGTCCTTGATGCACCGCTAGGTGACAGAACTATTGCAGGAGCAGATGCAGACATTATGAACATTTTGAAAAAAGCTCAGTATGATGACTACTTGATAGTTTAGTGCACCATGATTTACGTCTTAGAACCGAGACTTCAAAAAAATTTTGAACGCCATGGAGCATATCAGATGTTCCAAGAGTTGAAACTGGTATTTCATACTCATGCCCGTGTCGAGAGGTATGAGACCTCTGACAGTACTTTGCCTACAAGATGGAGGAGAATAGCTCAACCAGTGAGCATGTGCTCAGATTGTCTGGGTACTACAATTGCTTGAATCAAGTGGGAGTTAATCTTCCAGATAAGATAGTAATTGACAAAATTCTCTAGTCACTATCACCAAGTTACTAGAACTTCGTGATGAACTATAATATGCAAGGGATAACGGAAACGATTCCCAAGCTCTTCGTGATGCTGAAATCGACGAAGGTAGAAATCAAGAAAAGCATCAAGTGTTGATGGTTGACAAGACCACTAGTTTCAAGACAAGGGAAAAGGGAAGAAGGGGAACTTCAAGAAGAACGGCAAGCAAGTTGCTGCTCATGAGAATAAGCCCAAGTCTATACCTAAGCCTGAGACTAAGTGCTTCTACTGCAAAGGGAATGGTCACTGGAAGGAGAAATGCCCCAAGTATTTGGCGGATAAGAAGGATGGAAAAGTGAACTAAGGTATATTTGATATACATGTTATTGATGTGTACTTTACTAGTGTTTATAGCAATCCCTTAGGATTTGATACTAGTTCAGTTGCTAAAGATTAGTAACTCGAAATAGGAGTTGCAGAATGAACAGAGACTAGTTAAGGGTGAAGTGACCATGTGTATTGGAAGTGGTTCCAAGAATGATATGATCATCATCGCACACGCCCTAAACTTTCGGGATTATTGTTGAACCTAAATAAGTGTTATTTGTTGTTTGCGTTGAGCATGAATATGATTTGATCATGTTTATTGCAATACGGTTATTCATTTAAGTTAGAGAATAATTGTTATTCTGTTTACATGAATAAAACCTTCTGTGGTTATACACCCAATAAAAATGGTTTGTTGAATCTCGATCGTAGTGACACCCATATTCATAATATTGAAGCCAAAAGATGCAAAGTTAATAATGATAGTTCAACTTATTTGTGTCACTGTCGTTTAGGTCATATTGGTGTAAAGCGCATGAAGAAAATCCATGCTGATGGGCTTTTGGAATCAGTTGATTATGAATCAGTTGATGCTTGCGAACCATGCCTCATGGGTAAAGATGACTAAGACTCCATTATCAAGAACAATGGAGCGAGCAACTGGCTTATTGGATATAATACATACTGATGTATGAGGTCCAATGAGTGTTGAGGCTCGCGGCGGGTATCGTTATTTTCTGACCTTCACAGATGATTTGAGAAGATATGGGTATATCTACTTGAAGAAACATAAGTCTTAAACATTTGAAAAGTTCAAAGAATTTCAGAGTGAAGTGGAAAATCATCGTAATAAGAAAATAAAGTTTCTACGATCTAATCGCAGAGGCGAATATTTGAGTTACGAGTTTGGTCTTCAATTAAAACAATGTGGAATAGTTTCACAAACTCATGCCACCTGGAACACCACAGCGTAATGGTGTGTCCGAACGTCATAACCATACTATATTTGATATAGTGCAATCTATGATGTCTCTTACCGATTTACCACTATCGTTTTGGGGTTATGCATTAGAGACAGCTGCACTCACATTAAAAAGGGCACCATCTAAATCCGTTGAGATGACACCGTATGAACTCTGGTTTAGCAAGAAACTTAAGCTGTCGTTTCTTAAAGTTTGGGGTTGCGATGCTTATGTGAAAAAGTTTCATCTTGATAAGCTCAAACCCAAGTCGGAGAAGTGCGTCTTCATAGGATACCCAAAAGTAACTGTTGGGTACACCTACTATCATAGATCCAAAGGCAAGATATTTGTTGCTGAGAATGGATCCTTTCTAGAGAAGGAGTTTCTCTCGAAAGAAGTGAGTGGGAGGAAAGTAGAACTTGATGAGGTAATTGTACCTGCTCCCTTATTGAAAAGTAGTTCATCACAAAAATTTGTTTCTGTGACTCCTACACCAATTAGTGACTAAGCTAATGATGATAATCATGTAACTTCAGATCAAGTTACTACCGAACCTCGTAGGTCAACCAGAGTGAGATCCGCACCAGATTGGTACGGTAATCCTGTTCTGGAGGTCATGTTAATTGACCATGACGAATCTACGAACTATGAGGAAATGATGATGAGCCCAGATTCCATGAAATGGCTTGAGGCCATGAAATCTGAGATGGGATCCATGTATGAGAACAAAGTGTGGACTTTGGTTGACTTGCCCGATGATCGGCAAGCCATAGAAAATAAATGGATCTTCAAGAGGAAGGCGGACACTGTTAGTAGTGTTACTATCTACAAAGCTAGACTTGTCAAAAAAAAGGTTTTGACAAAGTTCAAGGTGTTGACTACGATGAGATTTTCTCACTCGTAGCGATACTTAAGTCTGTCCGAATCATGTCAACAAATTGCCACATTTTATGAAATCTGGCAAATGGATGTCAAAACTACATTCCTTAATGGATTTCTTAAAGAAGAGTTGTATACGATGCAACCAGAAGGTTTTGTCGATCCTAAAGTTGCTAACAAAATGTGCAAGCTCCAGCGATCCATCTATGGACTGGTGCAAGCATCTCACAGTTGGAATATATGCTTTGATGAGTTGATCAAAGCATATAGTTTTATACAGACATGTGGTGAAGCATGTATTTACAAGAAAGTGAGTGGGAGCACTAAACATTTCTGATAAATATATGTGAATGACATATTGTTGATCAGAAATAATGTAGAATTTTCTGGAAAGCATAAAGGAGTATTTGAAAGGAGTTTTTCAAATAAAGACCTCGGTGAAGATACTTACATATTGAGCATCAAGATCTATAGAGATAGATCAAGACGCTTGATAAGGTTTTTTCAATGAGTACACACCTTGACAAGATTTTGAAGTAGTTCAAAATGGAACAGTCAAAGAAAGAGTTCTTACCTGTGTTACAAGGTGTGAAATTGAGTAAGACTCAAAGCCCGACCATGGTAGAAGATAGAAAAAGAATGAAAGTCATTCCCTATGCCTCAGCCATAGTTTCTATAAAGTATGCCATGTTGTGTACCAGATCTATTGTATACCCTACACTGAGTTTACCAAGGGAGTACAATAGTGATCTAGGAGTACAGCACTGGACAACGGTCAAAATTATCCTTAGTGGAATAAGGATATGTTTATCGATTATGGAGGTGACAAAAGGTTCGTCGTAAAGGGTTACGTCGATGCAAATTTTGACACTGATCCAGATGACTCTAAGTCTCAATCTGGATACATTTTGAAAGTGGGAGCAATTAGCTATAGTAGCTCTGTGCAGAGCATTATTGACATAGAAATTTGCAAAATACATACGGATCTGAATGTGGCAGACCCGTAGACTAAACTTCTCTCACAAGAAAAACATGATCACACCTTAGTACTCTTTGGGTGTTAATCACATAGCGATGTGAACTAGACTATTGACTCTAGTAAACCCTTTGGGTGTTGATCACATGACGATGTGAACTATGGGTGTTAATCACATGGTGATGTGAACTATTGATGTTAAATCACATGGCGATGTGAACTAGATTATTGACTCTAGTGCAAGTGGGAGACTGAAGGAAATATGCCCTAGAGGCAATAATAAAGTTATTATTTATTTCCTTATTTCATGATAAATGTTTATTATTCATGCTAGAATTGTATTAACCCGAAACATAATACATGTGTGAATACATAGACAAACATAGTGTCACTAGTATGCCTCTACTTCACTAGCTCGTTAATCAAAGATGGTTAAGTTTCCTAACCATAGACATGAGTTGTCATTTGATTAACGGGATCACATCATTAGGAGAATGATGTGATTGACTTGACCCATTTCGTTAGCTTAGCACTTGATCGTTTAGTATGTTGTTATTGATTTCTTCATGACTTATACATGTTCCTATGACTATGAGATTATGCAACTCCCGTTTACCGAAGGAACACTTTGTATGCTACCAAACATCACAACGTAACTGGGTGATTATAAAGGTGTTCTACAGGTGTTTCCGGAGGTACTTGTTGAGTTGGTGTATTTCGAGATTAGGATTTGTCACTCCGATCGTCGGAGAAGTATCTCTGGGCCCACTCGGTAATACACATCACTATAAGCCTTGCAAGCATTGTAACTAATGAGTTAGTTGCGGGATGATGTATTACGGAACGAGTAAAGAGACTTGCCGGTAACGAGATTGAACTAGGTATTGAGATACCGACGATCGAATCTCGGGCCAGTAACATACCGATGACAAAGGGGACAACGTATGTTGTTATGCGGTTTGACCAATAAAGATCTTCGTAGAATATGTAGGAGCCAATGTGAGTATCCAGGTTCTGCTATTGGTTATTAATCGGAGACGTGTCTGAGTCATGTCTGCATAGTTCTCGAACCCATAGGGTCCGCACGCTTAACGTTCAGTGACGATTTGTATTATGAGTTTATGTGTTTTGATGTACTGATGGTAGTTCAGAGTCACAGATGAGATCGGGGACATGACGAGGAGTCTCGAAATGGTCGAGACGTAAAGATTGATATATTGGACGACTATATTCGGACATTGGAAAGGTTACGTGTGATTCGGGTATTTTTCGGAGTACCGGAGAGTTACGGGAATTCACCGGGGAGTTTATGGGCCTTATTGGGCTTTAGGGAAAAGAGAGAGGAGAGGCTGCGCCCCCCAATGCTTAGTCCGAATTGGACTAGGGGGGAGGGGCGGTGCCCCCTCCTTCCTTCTCTTCTCTTTTCCCTTTCCTTCTCTCCTACTCCTACTACTTGGAAGGGCTCCTAGTTCTACTAGGAAAGGGGGAATCCTACTCCCGGTGGGAGTAGGACTCCCCTAGGGCACGCCATAGAGAGGGCCGGGCCTCCCCCTCCTCCACTCCTTTATATACGGGGACGGAGGCACCCCTTGGAGATACAACAATTGATCTCTTGATCTCTTAGCCGTGTGTGGTGCCCCCTCCACCATATTCCACCTCGATCATATCATAGTGGTGCTTAGGAGGTGTCGTACATTCGGTACTTGGATCGGTCGGATCATGAAGACGTACAACTACATCAACCACGTTGTCATAACGCTTCCGCTTTCGGTCTACGAGGGTACGTGGACACACTCTCCCCTCTCATTTCTATGCATCACCATGATCTTGCGTGTGCATAGAATTTTTTTTGAAATTACTACGTTTCCCAACAAGAAACTGGCGCGCAAGTGTGGTTCAAGCGGGGGCGGTGGACTGTAGACGACGAAGCTTCCTCTGTAATCCAGACAAGACGGTGCGCCAAGATATTTTATATCGCATCCCACATGATTCTTTCTAGTAAACTGTTTGTGGTATACCTGATTTTTTCATTATGTTTTGAAAGACAAAATAGTGTTACGGAGGGAAAGGATGGTGTTTGAATTGCTAGAATATTTACTTACAGTGAACATGCAACTAGTACATGAGTGTCACGTTTAAATTTGGAATTATTCCGGGTTCGTTTGGTATTTTTATGCATTAATTGAGTTTCTGGGCATTTAATGTGCATAATTCAAATTTGAACTACAAGCACATGCTCCAATGCACCAAAGTTTGCTAAAAAATCACATGTGTGTCTTTGGGTGAATTTATAGGTCCCATGCAAGAAATGGGAATAAAATTCAAACATCTGGGTGTCGTGGCTCGGCCGGAATGATTGAGAAATTTAATTTTTTTAATTCCTGTAAATCCAAAACACGGCTGAAAATCATGAAACTTGGCATGGTGTCATGACATGGCACCAACATGCTGCAGTAAATTTTTTGGCCGAATTGGGACAAGTTTTGGTGTAAGCTTCTTGCAAACCGGAGCTTCCCTCAAGAATGCTCTTAGTTCCGAGAGGGAACGTGTCAGCTCCGTGTGCGAAACGACATACGTACACTGCCTTCTCCCGCCTTAATTTTTTTACACAGGCAGATTAGACCAAATAGAAGTATCGTGCTAAATTTTGGAATTATTCTGGGTTCGTTTGGCCTTTTTTATACATTAATTGAGTTTCTATGCATTCAGTGTGTATAATTCAAATTTCAACTACACGCATGTGCTCCAATGCACCAAAGTTGTTTGAAAAATCACATGTATGTCCTTGGGTGAATTTCTATGTCCAATGCAAGAGATGGGAGTGAAATACAAATATCCGGGCGTCGTGGCTTGGCCGGAAAGATTGAGAAACTTGGTTTTTTAATTCCTATAATTCCAAAAAACGCTTGAAAATCATGAAACTTAGCATGGTCTCATGACATGGCACCAACATGCTACGGTAATTTTTTTGGCCGAATTGGGACAAGCTTTGGTGTAGGCTTCTTGCAAACCGGAGCTTCCCTCAAGAAGGCTCGTGGTTCCGAGAGGGAACGTGTCACCTCCGTGTGCGAAACGACATACGTACACAGCCTTCTCCTGCCTTAATTTTTTACACAGCCATATTAGACCAAATAGAAGTATCATGCTAAATTTTGGAATTATTCTGGGTTCGTTTGGCCTTTTTTATACATTAATTGAGTTTCTGGGCATTTAATGTGCATAATTCAAATTTGAACTACAAGCAGATGCTCCAGTGCACCAAAATTGTTTGAAAAATCACATGTGTGTCCTTGGGTGAATTTCTAGGTCCCATGCAAGAGATGGGAGTGAAAGTCAAACATCTGTGCGTCATGGCTCGGCCGGAAAGATTAAGAAACTTGGTTTTTTAATTCCTGTAATTCTAAAACACGCATGAAAATCATGGAACTTGGCATGTTGCCATGACATGGCACCAACATGCTGCGGTAATTTGTTTGGCCGAATTGGGACAAGCTTTGGTGTAAGCTTCATGCAAACCGGAGCTTCCCTCAAGAATGCTCCTGGTTCCGAGAGGGAGCGTATCACCTCCGTGTGCGAAACGACATACGTACATTGCCTTCTCCCGCCTTAATTTTTTTACACAGCCATATTAGACCAAATAGAAGTACCGTGCTAAATTTTGGAATTATTCCGGGTTTGTTTGCCCTTTTTTATACATTAATTGAGTTTCTGGGCATTTAATGTGCATAATTCAAATTTGAACTACAAGCACATGCTCCAGTGCACCAAAATTGTTTGAAAAATCACATGTGTGTCCTTGGGTGAATTTCTAGGTCCCATGCAAGAGATGGGAGTGAAATTCAAACATTTGTGCGTCGTGGCTCGGCCGGAAAGATTGAGAAACTTGGTTTTTTAATTCCTGTAATTCTAAAACACGCGTGAAAATCATGGAACTTGGCATGTTGCCATGACATGGCACCAACATGCTGCGGTAATTTGTTTGGCCGAATTGGGACAAGCTTTGGTGTAAGCTTCATGCAAACCGGAGCTTCCCTCAAGAAGGCTCCTGGTTTCGAGAGGGAGCGTGTCACCTCCGTGTGCAAAACGACATACGTAGACTGCCTTCTCCCGCCTTAATTTTTTTACACAGCCAGATTAGACCAAATAGAAGTACCGTGCTAAATTTTGGAATTATTCCGGGTTCATTTGGCCTTTTTATACATTAATTGAGTTTCTGGCCAAATTTGAACTACAAGCACATGCTCCAGTGCACCAAAGTTGCTTGAAAAATCACATGTGTGTCCTTGGGTGAATTTCTTGGTCCCATGCAAGAGATGGGAGTGAAATTCAAACATTTGGGCGTCGTGGCTCGGCCGGAAAGACTGAGAAACTTGGTTTTTTAATTCATGTAATTCCAAAACATGCGTGAAAATCATGAAACTTGGCATGGTGTCATGACATGGCACCAACATGCTGTGGTAATTTTTCTGTCCGATTTGCGAAGGCCCACACATTAACAATCAACAAAGTCATTTTGAAACAAGTGTTGTCACGTTACAAATCGGAAACACAAGTATTATTGAAACCGTGGGCATTCGACTTA
The DNA here is from genome assembly GCF_002162155.2 of Triticum dicoccoides. NCBI lineage: Eukaryota > Viridiplantae > Streptophyta > Magnoliopsida > Poales > Poaceae > Triticum > Triticum dicoccoides. Next base: position 142,735,713 of record NC_041388.1, on the reverse strand, counting down.
CCAATTACGTGCGGCCACGCATCCCCTTTTTTTATTGGCTAGGAGGTGCCATGCGGGGTAGCTATTTGAGTACAAGAGGTGTGCGATCAGACCCCTACGCATGCTCATCGGGAGGAGAGCCCTTTGACCGCTACCCGCCGCGCACCTTCCTCCCAACGTCTCCATTAATGGTGCTCGAGCACCTGTTCTATGGCGTGGCTATATGTCTCACTGGACTGAGACTTAGGAGAGAAAATGAAAATCTGAAAAGAAAGTTTTGCATGGATCTTGATGTAAGATCCGATGGACCTATATAGCATCGACTGCGACTTATAGCAAGCATGATGAATATAAGGATGATGATAGTGGATAATAATTGTCTTACATATTTAGAAACATAATTAAAAAAGCCACATGCGACAACGCCCGAAATACACAAGGGCAAAGAAGAAGGAAGACAACGATCTGGCTCGCTGATCTCTACTTTCTTGATGTGTTGCTGCAGGCCGAGGGAACTACTCTCCGCGGCGAGCGGCGACGAGCTCTTTCTTGTCCTCAAGATGCTGCTTGAGAGCATCCACGGATTCCTCCACCAACCTTCTACGCTCGATGCGCGGCATGGCATTCACGTCCATAAGTTTCTCAATGATGACGCCGGTCCTCTTCAACAAGGCAGTGGTCTGCTCCTGCTGCTCCGCACTTCCGATGATCTTTGCCCTCGGCAGGCGCGCTCGACCCGGAGCTTCGCATTGCTCTCATTTAGTTGCCGGATGACGTCGGTAGACTGTTCAAACGGGGCTTTCAGGTCATCCTGCAACCTCTCCCAGCTGGAGATCCGATCCATCTGCCAAAGGACGAGGACATGCATGCGCCTGTAAGAGTCCTCGCCTGCCTGCGAGGCATTTTCCCAGGCCGCTGCGGCGTGGGAGGACATCTCTGCTGCATTCGCGGTGCGGCGGGACATCTCTTTTGCTTCCGCGGCGCGGCCAGACTAGTCTGCTACATCGACGGCGTGGCCGGACAAGTCTGCTGCTCCGGCGGCGTGGCGGGACCTCTCTATTGCTATGGCCGTGCGGCGGTACGTGTTGGCCTCTTTCGCGGCGAGGCGGGACATCTCTCGTGCTCCCGCTTCCAGGCTCGCCTCTCCCTGGTGGCAATCTCTCGACCCAGAACTCACGCTTGCCATGGCGGACGCAAGGGAACGATGATGAATGACTTGTTTGTTTTTGACTTTTTGTGGATGAGGAGTTGAGGAGGAATGTGCAGTCATCTTGGAGTAGTAGTATTTATAACCGCATAGTAATACGCTCCCAAGTGGGAAACCGTTTAGGTTTTGATCGGTGTGAACAGGTTTGTAATTTGGAATGTGACGGGACGCGGCCTCCTTGTTCTTCTAAAAAAATTGTGACAGAACGCATGCTCAAACTTTATTGACGGTTATAAGTGCGTCGCTATTCCCGGAAGGCGTAACGTGGACATGTATGCCTTCTCGGCCGCGTACGTGGCATTTGCACCATAGGCTACACCGCAATAGGCAATGTCAGCACACGTCTTGTTCCAACAACCGTGCACGCTCGTTATTACCATCGCGCACGCTTCTTTTAATTACAAAGGGTGTGCCCGTCTAGCGCACACACGTTGATCTATCTAACTGTTTCAGTTTGTTGTGGCTAATCACAAACAGTTAATCCATGTGAAGTGTATGCCATCAATCGCATACACTTTGATCTAGCTTACCCATTTCTGTTCTATTGCCTAATCTCAAACACTTAATCCTTCTAAAGCGTATGCCCTCAATCACACACACCTTGATCTGGCTGACCATTTCTTTTGTGTTGCCTAATCACAAATAGTTCATCCGAGTGAACCATATGTTGTATATCGCACACAACTTCATATGGCTGCCCATTTCTTTTGTGTTGCCTAATCACAAACAGTTCATCCGAGTGAACCGTATGCTCTATATCGCACAAGCCTTCATCAGGTTGCCTGTTTCTTTTGTTCCGCCTCATCACAAACAATTCATTGGACTGAACCATATGCCCTGGATCGCACACGCAACTAAAATCTGAACCGTGTTTGATGCATCCTCCATTGCAAACATTTTGCACCTTTTTGACAGGTTTTTTACATCCCCGTTTGTGATTGATGCATCGCACACAGTTTCTTGAAAGGGTCTTTGATTGTAGTGTTGCGTTAGCAGCATCCTACAGTAGTGGAAGTTAATGATGATGATCATGAAACTTCAGATCAAGTTACTACCAAACCTCATAGGTCAACCAGAGTACGTTCTACACTAGAGTGGTACGGTAATCCTGTTATGGAAGTCATGTTACTAGACCATGACGAACCTACGAACTATGAGAAAGTGATGATGAGCCCAGATTCCGCGAAATGGCTTGAGGCCATGAAATCTGAGATGGGATCCATGTATGAGCACAAAGTGTGGACTTTGGTTGACTTCCCGATGATCAGAAAGCCATAGAAAATAAATGGATCTTCAAGAAGAAGACTGACGTTGACGATAATGTTACTATCTGTGAAGATCGACTTGTTGCAAAAAGGTTTTTCGACAAGTTCAAGGGGTTGACTACGATGAGACTTTCTCACCATAGCGATTCTTAAGTATGTCCGAGTCATGTTAGCAATTGCCGCATTTTATGAAATCTGGCAAGTGCGTGTCAAAACTACATTGCTCAATGGATGTATCAAAGAAGAGTTGTATATTATGCAACCAGAAGGTTCTGTAGATCCTAAAGGTGCTAACAAAGTGTGCAAACTCCAGCAATCCATGTATGTACTGGTGGAAGCATCTCGGAGTTGGAATATATGCTTTGATGTGGTGATCAAAGCATATGGTTTTATACAGACTTATGGTGAAGCATGTATTTACAAGAAAGTGAGTGGGAGCTTTGTAGCATTTCTAATATTATATGTGGATGCCATATTGTTGATTGGAAATGATGTAGAATTTTTGGATAGCATAAAAGGATACTTGATTAAGAGTTTTTTTAATAAAAGACCTCGGTGAAGCTACTTATATTTTGGGCATCAAGATCTATAGAGATAGATTGAGATGCTTAATAGGACTTTCAAAAGCACATACCTTGACAAGATTTTGAAGAAGTTCAAAATGAATCAGTCAAAGAAAGGGTTCTTGCCTGTGTTGCAAGGTGTGAAGTTAAGTAAGACTCAAAGCCTGACCACGACAGAAGATAGAGAGAGAATGAAAGTCATTCCCTATGCCTCAGCCATAGGTTCTATAAAGTATGTCATGATGTGTACCAAACATATTGTGTACCTTACCAAGAGTTTGGAAAGGGGGTACAATAGTGATCCAGGAGTAGATCACTGAACAGCGGTCAAAATTATCCTTAGTTACCTAAGAGGACTAAGGAAATGTTTCTCGGTTATGGAGGTGATAAAGAGTTCCTCCTAAAGAGTTACGTCGATGCAAGCTTTGACACTGATCTAGATGACTCTAAGTCTCAATCTCGATACGTATTGAACGTTGGAGCAATTAGCTAGAGTATCTCCATGTAGAGCATTGTAGACATAGAGATTTGCAAAATACATGTGGATCTGAATGTGGCAGACCCTTTGACTAAAACTTCTCTCACAAGAAAAACTTGATCAGACCTTAGTACTCTTTGGGTTGTTAATCACATAGCGATGTGAACTAGATTATTGACTCTAGTAAAACCTTTGAGTGTTGGTCACATGGAGATGTGAACTATGGGTGTTAATCACATAAAGATGTGAACTATTGGTGTTAAATCACATGGCGATGTGAATTAGATTATTGACTCTAGTGTAAGTGGGAGACTGAAGGAAATATGCCCTAGAGGCAATAATAAAGTTTTTATTTTATATTTCCTTATATCATGATAAATATTTATTATTCAAGCTAGAATTGTATTAACCAGAAACTTGATACATGCACTGGTATGCGTCGGTGCTATACAAATGATTTTTAACCCCTTTCAGCGATGGCATTTGGAACCGTCGCCTCGTGAGTGACGGTGATAGGAGGGTCCTTCCCACATGACCCAGAAATCGTCGAGGATATGCCCTCCTAGCACACACGCTCGGAAAAATGAGGTCGTGTGTGACCGGCGAGCGCTCAAATACGGAAATACGTATAGTAGAGCTAAAAATATGATTATACATGCGAAATTGTTTCCGGTCGCAAGTACATCCTACACAGTCAGTCCCCGCTAAAAGTTTCTGTTTGTATGTACATCCCACACAGTCTCTCCAAGGAAAACATTTCTGTTCACAGGTACATCACACACAATTTTCCCCATTAAATCGTTTGTGATAGCGTTTCCATTGAACACGATATTAACAATTTTATCGTTTGCGTTATTGAATGCATCACACACGGTGCATAGAAGAAACTATGTGACAAAGGATGTCCATCATACATAGGTTTTATGTGGTAAACGTTTGTGCAAGGTGGCCTAACGCAAACAGTTTTCAAGAGGATCTCGTGTGTGCAGTGGAGATTGCTCGCACACGTAGTGGATCCTAAAAACGTTTCTGATCTCCACGTCTATCACAGACATTTTGCTTTCTCAAACCGTGTGCAATGTAATCCCCAATTAATCCCTAATTTGAAAATCACATGTTTTGAATTTGAAAGTAGGCAATCACTTATTTCATATCCAACCATGTTTATTACAAATATAGGTTCAACCACAAATGTATAATTCGATCCACAGGTACATATACTGAAGAATTACAAAAGCACCAAGTAAAGAATGATGAACCACAGTTGTACTAAAGACTGTAAAGAGAGAGGCGAAAGAGATTCTGGTCGCTGGAGAAGGTGAAGCAGAATGCCCATATTGTGCCCTCCTCCATGCGTAATGCGCGCACGACTCTAGGCCAACCCCTTGTGCTGGATGCCCGTCCATCCTTCACTGTCTTCATTATGACTTCTCGATGCTCATTATAGGCTAGATGAAATACTTTAACATTCATTGCGTGTCCACCAATCATGTACTTTGTGAGGTAATCTTGAGTGAACTGCTTCAGGAACCACTGCGAATGAAAAAGATTCAGACATTGTTGTCTAACAACTCATTATGGGCAGTAAAAAGAGAAGGCTGCAGAGTTTGTAGTTACCATCCTATAGCTCACTCTTGTGTTGGATAGAGCATAAACAAATAATTTGCTTGCCATCATTCGTATCTTTTTGCTAATAATCCTTATTAGTTTCCTCACTTGATGGTTGTTCATGAATATCTCATTGCCCCATACGCAAAAAGGGTTGATGTGTGGATCCTTGCCAAGGGAATATGTATCTACAAGCAACAAGTCAATATTAGAAGCTAACAAGTGTCCAGGCCTAGATCTATATGCACTACATTATGGAACGATGGGGGGAGTACAAGCTGAGGGATGAAGCTAACCTCGGCAGAAAATGGTGGCCACTCCCGTTGTTGTCCTGCATAAGTAGTGGAAAGGCATGATAAGTAGAACAACCTTAACATCAAACAAATATAGCAAAGGTAAACAAAATCATCTCCAAATGATATCTTGAATGTGTTGGTTTCAGCATGCTATTAAATTAGATATAAAATGGAAGGCAATGTTACCGACAGCAGGCTTAACAGCCATCAAATATTGCAATTCAAACTAGTATTGTTGAAAATGAATAGAACGTAGGTAATGCGTAAACATCACACTGGATGAAATGTGTAAAACGGAAATAAAGGGCATGTGTTAACTACACCAGGAATAACTAGAACCAAATATAGCTGTTCAAATTGGTATTGATGTAGTCGAGCGGCACAGTTCCGACATGCACATAATGAACAACACATTTTGAATGACTGAAATAAACAAGGCATAAATGAACAGTATAACAACCAAATATAGCCATTGAAAACTGGACAGAGTCTCACTGCAACCAACCTAACAAGCAAATACAGATAAACAGGGCATCTACTTGAAAACGGGACAAATGCTCACTGCAACCAACCTAACAAACAAATACAGATAAACAAGGCATCTGCTTGATAACTGGACATATGCTAAGAAAAGCAACCTAACAACCAAATACAGATAAACAAGGCATCTGCTTGATAACTGGACAAATGCTCACTGCAACCAAACTAAGAACCAAATACATATAAACAAGGCATCTACTCGATAACTGGAAAAATGCTCACTCCAACCAACCTAACAACCAAATACATATAAACAAGGCATCTACTCACTATAAACAACCAAATATAGCCAGTCATGAAACTGAAGTGGACAATTCATACTTAAATATCACATAGCCCTATTGAACAATACATTTTTGCATAACTGAAATAATTAAAGACGGCACAGTTAAAGGACCGCACGGCTAATGCTACTACTACAAAGGGTACGGGTTTGCAAGCTAGAAAAGGTAAGATTTGCTGATAGAATGTTGCCTCACATTTCATGGATAGGAACCTTCCAGTTGGAAGAGCACAGACCCATGGTGCGCTCTTTGATTTCACATATGCGTGGTTACACCTTGGAAGAACCTTAGTGGGTGCCCTCCTCGTGGTCGTGGTCGATGAGATCTGACTTGGGAATTGAGGATCCCAAGCCACCGCCGTAGAACATGTCCTTCAGAAATGACAAAACGGACACGATGGCGTATAAAGCTCACAGATCCTTGACCGCTTGGCGGAGGAAATCAGCGGCAGGGCCGTCGAAGAGGTCGGCGGTGGTTGAACCAGAGGGGTTGGGGATGGACCACTTAACCTGTGACATGGCCCGCGTGAAGCCGTCGTTGTGGACGAGCTTGATGTCATAGCCAGCTTTCCCAAGATACAGTAATACACTAGCCCGCTAACATGAAGCCTTTGGCATGGGAATGCAGTCAACGTCTTCGCTGATACGTCTCCAACGTATCTATAATTTTTTATTGTTCCATGCTATTATATATTCTGTTTTGGATATTTAATGGGCTTATTTATACACTTTTATATTATTTTTGGGACTAACCTATTAACCGGAGGCCTAGCCCAAATTGCTGTTTTTTGCCTATTTCAGTGTTTCATAGAAAAAGAATATCAAACGGAGTCCAAACGGAATGAAACCTTCGGGAGCGTGATTTTTGGAACAAATGTGATCCACAGGACTTGGAGTGGACGTCAAGCAACCAACAAGGAAGCCACGAGGCAAGGGGCGCGCCCTCCATCCTTGTGGGCCCCTCGTGGATCCACCGACCTACTTCTTCCTCCAATATATACCTACGAACCCTGAAAACATCAAAGAGCACCATGAAAACCTAATTCCACCGCCGCTACCTTCTGTACCCGTGAGATCCCATCTTGGGGCCTTTCCGGCACTCCGTCGGAGGGGGAATTGATCACGGAGGGCTTCTACATCAACACAATAGCCTCTCCGATGATGTGTGAGTAGTTTACCTCAGACCTTCTGGTCCATAGTTATTAGCTAGATGGCTTCTTCTCTCTCTTTGGATCTCAATACAAAGTTCTCCTCGACTCTCTTGGAGATCTATTCGATGTAATCTTCTTTTGCGGTGTGTTTGTAGAGATCCGATGAATTGTGGGTTTATGATCAAGATTATCTATGAACAATATTTGAATCTTCTCTTAATTGTTTTTATGTATGATTGGTTATATTTGCAAGTATCTTCGAATTATCAGTTTGGTTTGTCCTACTAGAATGATCTTTCTTGCAATGGGAGAAGTGCTTAGCTTTGGGTTCAATCTTGCGGTGCTCGATCCCAGTGACAGTAGGGGAAACGACATGTATTGTTGCCATCGAGGATAAAAATATGGGGTTTATATCATATTGCATGATTTTATCCCTCTACATTATGTCATCTTGCTTAAAGCGTTACTCCGTTCTTATGAACTTAATACTCTAGATGCATGCTGGATAGCAGTCGATGTGTGGAGTAATAATAGTAGATGCAGGCAGGAGTCGGTCTACTTGTCACGGACGTGATGCCTATATACATGATCATACCTAGATATTCTCATAACTATGCTCAATTCTATCAATTGCCCGACAGTAATTTGTTCACCCACCGTAATACTTATGCTATCTTGAGAGAAGCCACTAGTGAAACCTATGGCCCCCGGGTCTATTTTCCATCATACAAGTTTCCAATCTATTTTATTTTGCAATCTTTACTTTCAATTTATATCATAAAAATACCAAAAATAGTTATCTTATTATTATCATGTCTATCAGATCTCACTCTTGCAAGTGGCCGTGAAGGGATTGACAACCCCTTTATCGCGTTGGTTGCGAGGTTCTTATTTGTTTGTGTAGGTACGAGGTGACTCGCACGTGGTCTCCTACTTGATTGATACCTTGGTTCTCAAAAACTGAGGGAAATACTTACGCTGCTTTGCTACATCATCCTTTCCTCTTCAAGGGAAAACCAACGCATGCTCAAGAGGTAGCAAGAAGGATTTCTGGCATCATTGCCCGGGAGATCTATGCCAAGTCAAAACATACAAAGTACCCATCACAACTCTTATCCTTCGCATTACATTATTTGCCATTTCCCTCTCATTTTCCTCTCCCCCACTTCACCATTGCCGTTTTATTTGCCCTCTTTTCCTTTTTCCCTCTTTCCCGCTCGCCTCTTTTTCCTTCCTGCCTTGTGTGTGCTCGTTATTTTTGCAATTTGTTGCCCTCATGTCTGAAACTGGGGAGGTTATCGTTGGTAAGGATAATAATATGGAAAACTTTGGTGCTATTTATGATCCTCTTGAAAATCCTACTATTTTACACACTAAAAGGTTTCGGATTGGTAACGGTAATATTATTGGGAAGGGAGTTATTCAAGATTTCTTTACTTGTGTCGGTGCTTAGCCTACCATGAGCGGGTCTATTCTTCATAAAACTAGTAGTCTCGCGGATGCTATATCTTTGCTCATAGTTGAACCTGAAAGACAATTTTTACATATGCATCCTTCCATACAAAGGATTTTCCTAGAATTTTCTAGAGAGAATTCCTTATTTGGCCCTTTCTTAAATTTTGCTTCCCTTTTTGGCCTTAAAAAATTGTTATCCTCTTTTTGACACTCAAACTTTATTTTGTTCCTTATATGACACTTCCGTCAGTTTTGCCTAGTAACGGTGTTAAGTCTGACCTAAAAAGACTGTTTTACCCCTAGTGCAGTATGTGATAAGATTATTTACATGCAAACACAGAGGTAATGTGATATATATTTTGTTGTGGTTGAATAAAAAAACAAAAATATTACTAATCATAAAATGATATCGTAGGGGTCTAATAATTATTATATTATGAGTGGAACAATGACGACTCATTCAGTCACATTGCGTATAAATTTGTAATACAGATTAATATTATGGTTAATAATCATCTAAACTATGCACACGAATCAGTGAGTCACTACCCATATGGCCATATATACACAAATCCGTAAGATAGTTATGAGAGTATTCCGTCCAGATCGAATCGATCCAATTGATTGAGAACTAGCTTCTACCATCCACGTACGCACATGATACGAGCGTGCACTCTTTCGTTTCCCGGAAAATCAATCAAGCTTCCTCTTGTGCTAGCTTTTGCACGTACCCGTGTGCTAGTTCCTCTGACACATCCAGGATCAACACGATTGTGTGTATGGGCGGTAGCAGATATGGATATTTGAACGTGAGCTCTCCAGCGTACAACACTTTCATTCATTTGTGTTCACGCGCCTTCTCTTCCTTTTTTTTCTGACACACTATCATCAGGGGTAAAATTGTCTTTGTACGTCAAAGTTAACACAGCCAGATGGAAAGTTGGATGGAAGTGTCACATAGGGAACAAAATAAAGTGTAAGTGTCAAGAAAGGAAATATAAAGTTTTTTAGGCCAAAAAGGGAAGCAAATTTTAAGAAAGGGCCAAATAAGGAATTCTCTCAATTTTCTAATATTGAGCATTCTTCTGTTAAGCGAGCAGTGGCTATCTTTTTAGCTCATGAGTTCAGATTTATAATAAAAGAGGCCAATGAAATTTTTGCGCATTATAGGGTGGATGCCGGCCGTCCTCCCAAAGAAGCAATCCTTTTTTATCAAGAAGACATTATGCGTTTACGATCCTTAGGTCATGTTGCTTTTAATGAAAACCTTAGAAAAAAGGTTCCTACCGATGTTCTTGTTGATAGGATCTTTGAATTTAATGATAATTTCGCTATCCATAATAATGGGTTGGGGTTTCCCCTTGAACAAAGACTCATCACATTTTGCCAAAAGAATGCTTATAATGATGAATTGATTGTGCAATATGACGGGCCAAAGGAGGAACCAATACCTCCCGAGCTTGATCTTGGGGACTTTTGCCCCATTAAATTTAGCCCTTTTGATTACTTTTGCTTGACACAAAGAAAACTTGCTGCTGGAGGTAGGGAGTATGAGATGAGTTTTCGCGATTTACCTTATCATTATCATGGCAATACCTAGATCTATCCTCGCTTTTATGCCTAGATAGGGGCGTTAAACGATAGCGCTTGTTGGGAGGCAACCCAATTTTATCTTTATTCCTTCCTTTTTGTTCCTGTTTAGTAATAAATAATTTATCTAGCCTCTATTTTGGTTGCGTTTTTTGTGTTTAATTAGTGTTTGTGCCAAGTAGAACCGTTGGGAAGACTTGGGGAAAGTCTTTTTGATCTTGCTGTAAAAAACAGAAACTTTAGCGCTCGCGAGAATTGCTGCCATTTTTTATCGGAGAGTGCTATTTAGTTAATTATTTTTTAAGATGATTAATAGATAAATTCCTCACGTCCAGCAATTTATTTTAGAATTTTTGGGGTTCCATAAGCATGCGTTTGCTACAGATTACTACAGACTGTTCTGTTTTTAACAGATTTTGTTTTTCGTGTGTTGTTTGTTTATTTTGATGAATCTATGGCTAGTAATGGAGTTTATAAACCATAAAAAAGTTGGAATACAGTAGGTTTAACACCAATATAAATAAATAATGAGTTCATTACAGTACCTTGAAGTGGTGTTTTGTTTTCTTTCGCTAACGGAGCTCACGAGATTTTGTGTTAAGTTTTGTGTTGTGAAGTTTTCAAGTTTTGGGTAAAGATTTGGTGGATTATGGAACAAGGACTGGCAAGAGCCTAAGCTTGGGGATGCCCAAGGCACCCCAAGGTAAAATCCAAGGACACCAAAAAGCCTAAGCTTGGGGATGCCCCGGAAGGCGTCCCCTCTTTTGTCTTCGTTCATCGGTAACTTTACTTGGAGCTATATTTTTATTCACCACATGATATGTGTTTTTCTTGGAGCGTATTGTATGATTTGAGTCTTTAATTTTTAGTTTACCACAATCATCCTTTCTGTACACACCTTTTGAGAGAGACACACATGAATCGGAATTTATTAGAATACTCTATGTGCTTCACTTATATCTTTTGAGCTATATAGTTTTTGCTCTAGTGCTTCACTTATATATTTTAGAGCACGGTGGTGGTTTTATTTTATAGAAATAATTGATATCTCATGATTCACTTATATTATTTTAGAGTCCTTTAGAACAGCATGGTAATTTGCTTTTAGGCATAATAAAAACTTTCATATAAGTGCATTGAATGCTATGAGAAGTTTGATACTTGATAATTGTTTTGAGATACGGAGATGGTGATATTAGAGTCATGCTAGTTGAGTAGTTGTGAATTTGAGAAATACTTGTGTTAAAGTTTGTGATTCATGTAGCATGCACATATGGTGAACCGTTATGTGATGAAGTCGGAGCATGATTTATTTATTGATTGTCTTCCTTATGAGTGGCGGTCGGGGACGAGCGATGGTCTTTTCCTACCAATCTATCCCCCTAGGAGCATACGCGTAGTACTTTTTTCGATAAATATTAGATTTTTGCAATAAGTATGTGAGTTCTTTATGACTAATGTTGAGTCCATGGATTATACACACTCTCACCCTTCCACATTTGCTAGCCTCTCTATTACCGCGCACTTTTCGCCGGTATCATACACCCACCATATACCTTCCTCAAAACAGCCACCATACCTACCTATTATGGCATTTCCATAGCCATCCTAAGATATATTGCCATGTAACTTTCCACCATTCCGTTTGTTATGACACACTTCATCATTGTCATATTGCCATGCATGATCATGTAGTTGACATTGTATTTGTGGCAAAGCCAATGTTCATAATTTTTTCATACATGTCACTCTTGACTCATTGCATATCCCGCTATACCGCCGGAGGCATTCACATAGAGTCTAAGTATTGATTTGTAATTCTTGAGTTCTAAGTAAAAAAGAAGTGTGATGATCATCATTATTAGAGCATTGTCCCAGTGAGGAAAGGATGATGGAGACTATGATTCCCCCACAAGTCGGGATGAGACTCCGGATGAAAAATAAAAAAAGGAAAAGAGGCCAAAAGAAGAAAAAAAGAAAGAAGGCCCAAATTAAAAAATGAGAGAAAAAGAGAGAAGGGACAATGTTACTATCCTTTTTCCACACTTGTGCTTCAAAGTAGCACCATGATCTTCATGATAAAGAGTCTCCTATGTTGTCACTTTCATAAACTAGTGGGAATTTTACATTATAGAACTTGGCTTGTATATTCCAATGATGGGCTTCCTCAAATTGCCCTTGGTCTTCGTGAGCAACCAAGTTGGATGCACACCCACTTAGTTTCTTTTATTGAGCTTTCATACACTTATAGCTCTAGTGCATCCGTTGCATGGCAATCCCTACTCACTCACATTGATATCTATTGATGGGCATCTCCATAGCCCGTTGATACGCCTAGTTGATGTGAGACTATCTTCTCCTTTTTTGTCTTCTCCACAACCACCATTCTATTCCACCTATAGTGCTATGTCCATGGCTCACGCTCATGTATTGCGTGAAAGTTGAAAAAGTTTGAGAACATCAAAAGTATGAAACAATTGCTTGGCTTGTCATCGGGGTTTGTGCATGATTTAATATTTTGTGTGATGAAGACAGAGCATAGCCAGACTATATGATTTTGTAGGGATAACTTTCTTTGTCCATGTTATTTTTAGAAGACATGATTGCTTAGTTAGTATGCTTGAAGTATTATTATTTTTATGTCAATATTAAACTTTTATCTTGAATCTTTCGGATCTGAACATTCATGCCACAATAAATAAAATTACATTGAGAAATGTGTTAGGAAGCATTCCACATCAAAAATTCAGTTTTTGTCATTTACCTACTCGAGGACGAGCAGGAATTAAGCTTGGGGATGCTTGATACATCTCCAACGTATCTATAATTTTTGATTGTTCCATGCTATTATATATTCTGTTTTGGATGTTTAATGGGCTTATTTATACAGTTTTATATTATTTTTGGGACTAACCTATTAAGCGGAGGCCCAGCCCAAATTGTTGTTTTTTTTGCCTATTTTAGCGTTTCATAGAAAAAGAATATAAAACAGAGTCCAAACGGAATGAAACCTTTGGGAGCGTGATTTTTTGAACAAACATGATCCAGAGGACTTGGAGTGGACGTCAAGCAACCAACGAGGAAGCCACGAGGTAGGGGGGCGCGCCCTCCACCCTCGTGGGCCCCTCGTGGCTCCATCGACCTACTTCTTCCTCCTATATAAACCTACATACCCTGAAAACATCAGAGAGCACCACGAAAACCTTCCGTACCTGTGAGATCCCTTCTTGGGGCCTTTTTCGGCGCTCCATGGGAGGGGGCATTGATCACGAAGGGCTTCTACATCAACACCATAGCCTCTCTGATGATGTGTGAGTAGTTTGCCTCCGACCTTTGGGTCCATAGTTATTAGCTAGATGGCTTCTTCTCTCTCTTTGGATCTCAATACAAAGTTCTCCTTGATTCTCTTGGAGATCTATTCGATGTAATCTTCTTTTGCGGTGTTTTTGTCGAGATCTGATGAATTGTGGGTTTATGACCAAGATTATCTATGAACAATATTTGAATCTTCTCTGAGTTCTTTTATGTATGGTTGGTTATCTTTGCAAGTCTCTTTGAATTATCAGTTTGGTTTGGCCTGCTAGATTGATCTTTCTTGCAATGGGAGAAGTGCTTAGCTTTGTGTTCATTCTTGCGGTGCTCGATCCCACTGACAGTAGGGGAAATGACATGTATTGTATTGTTGCCATCGAGGATAAAAAGATGGGGTTTATATCATATTGCATGAGTTTATCCCTCTGCATCATGTCATCTTGCTTAAAGCGTTACTCCGTTTTTATGAACTTAATACTCTAGATGCATGCTGGATAGCAGTCGATGTGTGGAGTAATAGTAGTAGATGCAGGCAGGAGTCGGTCTACTTGTCACGGATGTGATGCCTATATACATGATCATACCTAGATATTCTCATAACTATGCTCAATTCTATCAATTGCTCAACACTAATTTGTTCACCCACCGTAATACTTATGCTATCTTGAGAGAAGCCACTAGTGAAACCTATGGACCCCGGGTCTATTTTCCATCATACAAGTTTCCAATCTATTTTATTTTGCAATCTTTACTTTCAATTGATATCATAAAAATACCAGAAATATTTATCTTATTATTATTATCTCTATCAGATCTCACTCTTGCAAGTGGCCGTGAAGGGATTGACAACCCCTTTATCGCGTTGGTTGTGAGGTTCTTATTTGTTTGTGTAGGTACGAGGTGACTCGCACGTGGTCTCCTACTGGATTGATACCTTGGTTCTTAAAAACTGAGGGAAATACTTGCGCTACTTTGTTGCATCACCCTTTCCTCTTCAAGGGAAAACCAATGCATGCTCAAGAGGTAGTGAGGGAGTCCTGGATTAGGGGGTGTCCGGATAGCCGGACTATACCTTCGGCCGGACTCCTGGACTTGAAGATACAAGATTGAAGACTTCGTCCCTGTCCGAAAGGGACTTTCCTTGGCGTGGAAGGCAAGCTTGGCGATACGTATGTGTAGATCTCCTACCATTGTAACCGACTCTGTGTAACCCTAGCCCTCTCCGGTGTCTATATAAACCGGAGGGTCTTAGTCCGTAGGACGAACAATAATCATACCATAGGCTAGCTTCTAGGGTTTAGCCTCTCTGATCTCGTGGTAGATCTACTCTTGTACTACCCATATCATCAATATTAATCAAGCAGGACGTAGGGTTTTACCTCCATCAAGAGGGCCCGAACCTGGGTAAAACATCGTGTCCCCTGCCTCCTGTTACCATCCGCCTAGACGCACAGTTTGGGACCCCCTACCCGAGATCCGCCGGTTTTGACACCGACATTGGTGCTTTAATTGAGAGTTCCTCTATGTCATCACTCTTAGGCCCGATGGCTTCTCCGATCATCAACAGCGATGCGATCCAGGGTGAGACTTTTCTCCCCAGACAGATCTTCGTATTCGGCAGCTTTGCACTGCGGGCCAATTCGCTTGGTCATCTGGAGCAGATCGAAAGCTATGCCCCTGGCCATCAGGTCAGATTTGGAAGTTTGAAATACACGACCGACATCCACGGAGACTTGATCCTCGACGGATTCGAGCCACAGCCGAGCGTGCCGCACTGTCACGATGGGCATGGTCTAGCTCTGCCGCCGAACAGTGCCCTGGAGGCCACACATGTGTCCGCTCCGACCTCTAGCTCGGAGCCGATCACACCAATCGGGGATGGGTGGTTAGACACCGCCTCAGGGGCTGCAATATCTACGGCGATCGAGCCGAACACCAGCCCTATTCTCTGCGAAGCCCGTGACTCCAAGGAGCCGGACTCTTCTCCTGACTCCGAGCCCTCCGCGCCCCTACCGATCGAACCCGATTGGGTGCCGATCATGGAGTTCACCGTCGCGGACATCTTTCAGCACTCGCCCTTCGACGATATTCTGAATTCACTAAAGTCTCTCTCTTTATCAGGAGAGCCCTGGCCGGACTATGGTTAGCAAGGTTGGGATGCGGATGATGAAGAAATTCAAAACCCACCCACCACCCACTTCGTAGCCACTGTCGATGATTTAACCGACATGCTCGACTTCGACTTCGAAGACATCGACAGTATGGACGCCGATGCAGGAGACAATCAAGAACCAGCGCCTATAGGGCACTGGAAAGCCACCTCATCATATGATATATACATGGTGGACACCCCAAAAGAAGGCAATGGCAATGGAACAGCGGAGGATGACCCCTCCAAGAAGCAGCCTAAGCGCCAGCGTTAGCGGCGCCGCTCTAAATCCCGCCAAAGCAAAAGCGGTGATTCCGGCACGGGAGATAATAACACCCCAGATAGTGTCGAAGACAACCACCTCCAGCAAGATTCAACACAGGAGGATGGAGAAGCCAGCCCTCATGAGAGAGCGGCAGACAAAGAGGTCGAGGACGATAATTATATGCCTCCCTCCGAAGACGAGGCAAGCCTCGACGATGATGAATTTGTCGTGCCGGAGGATCCCGTCGAACAAGAGTGTTTCAAACGCAGGCTTATGGCCACGGCGAGCAGCCTCAAGAAAAAACAGCAACAACTTAGAGCTGATCAAGATTTTCTAGCCGACAGATGGACTGAAGTCCTTGCGGCCGAAGAGTATGAACTTGAACGGCCCTCCAAGAGCTACCCAAAGCGCATGTTGCTACCCCAATTAGAGGAGGAAGCACCTAAACCTACATCACCAGTGCATGATGCGGCCGACCGGCCACCCCGTGGCCGCAACAGAGAGTCCTCTCGGCCCTCCACTCAAGCCACACCCCGGCGCCGCTCAAAAAATACCAAGGTATGGGAAAATGCACCAGACCTACGAGATATATTGGAGGACAAGGCAAGGCAAACAAGATTGATCTACGGATCACACGGGCGCCCCACGGCACGAGACGGTACTCGTCACGCCGGATACAGTAAATCCGGCCGGGCCGAACACAGTAGACAAAGCTCGTTTGAGCTGCGTCGTGATATAGCCCAATACAGAGGCGCCGCACACCCACTATGCTTCACAGATGAAGTAATGGATCATCAAATCCCCGAGGGTTTCAAACCCGTGAACATCGAATCATACGATGGCACAACAGATCCTGCGGTATGGATCGAGGACTATCTCCTTCATATCCACATGGCCCGCGGTGATGACCTACACGCCATCAAATACCTCCTGCTCAAGCTTAAAGGACCAGCTCGGCATTGGCTTAACAGCTTGCCAGCAGAATCAATTGGTTGTTGGGAGGACCAGGAAGCCGCATTCCTCGACAATTTCCAGGGCACTTATGTGCGACCACCAGACGCCGATGACCTAAGCCACATAATTCAGCAGCCAGAGGAATCGTACAGACAATTCTGGACATGGTTCCTAACCAAGAAAAACCAAATCGTCGACTGTCCGGACGCAGAGGCCCTAGCAGCCTTCAAGCATAACATCCGCGACGAGTGGCTTGCACGGCACCTAGGACATGAAAAGCTGAAATCTATGGCAGCCCTCACGACACTTATGACCCGCTTCTGCGCGGGAGAAGACATCTGGCTAGCTCGCAGCAATAACATGACCAAGAGCCCTGGTAATTCGGATACCAAGGACAACAGTGGTAGGTCGCGTCGCAACAAGCAAAAGCGCCGCATTAACGGCGACAATGCTGAGGATACAGCAGTTAATGCCGGATTCAGAGGCTCTAAACCCGGTCAGCGGAAAAAGCCATTCAAAAGAAATACTCCGGGCCCGTCCAGTTTGGACCGAATACTCAACCGCTCATGCCAGATACATGGCACCCCCGAAAAACCAGCCAATCACACCAACAGGGATTGTCGGGTGTTCAAACAGGCAGGCAAGTTAAATGCCGAAAGCAGAGACAAGGGGCTGCATAGCGATGACGAGGAGGAGCCCCGGCCGCCGAACAACAGTGGACAGAAAGGTTTTCCCCCACAAGTGCGGACGGTGAACATGATATACGCAACCCACGTCCCCAAGAGGGAGCAGAAGCATGCGCTAAGGGACGTATAGGCGATGGATCCAGTCGCCCCAAAGTTCAACCCATGGTCTTCCTGCCCGATCACTTTTGATCGAAGGGACCACCCCACTAGCATCCGTCATGGCGGATTCGTCGCATTGGTTCTAGACCCAATTATTGACGGATTTCACCTCACTAGAGTCCTTATGGACGGCGGCAGCAGCCTGAACCTGCTTTACCAGGATACAGTGCAGAAAATGGGCATCGATCCCTCGAGGATTAAACCCACTAAAACGACCTTTAAAGGCATCATACCAGGTGTAGAGGCCAATTGTACAGGCTCAGTTACACTTGAAGTGGTCTTCGGATCTTCGAATAATTTCCGAAGCGAGGAGTTAATCTTCGACATAGTCCCGTTCCGCAGTGGCTATCACGCACTACTTGGGTGAACCTCATTTGCTAAATTCAATGCGGTGCCGCACTACGCATACCTCAAGCTCAAGATGCCAGGCCCTCGAGGAGTCATCATGGTCAATGGAAACACCGAACGCTCTCTCCGAACGGAGGAGCATACGGCGGCTATCGCAGTGGAAGTACAAAGCGGCCTCTCAAGGCAATTCTCTAGCCCGGACGTTAAACGTCTGGACACCGTTAAGCGCGCCCGGAGTAACCTACAACAAGACCGCCTGGCACGTTCCGAGCAAGCGTAGCAATGCGGCCCCAGCCCCAGCCCTCGCGAACTTGCGAAACCAGTGTTGCGCGTACATAACTACGCTCTAGAAATACCATGGGCATAGGGGGAGGGGCACCATCACAGCACGCCCGAAACGTGGCTTAAACCACACTAGGGGCTGCCGATTTCTTGATTTTCTCTTATTTTCAGGACTCCATTCTTCGGAAGGCTTGTCCGGCAGTACAATTGCCGCACAAACGATACAACCAGGGAAGCAGAAAGCTACGCCGCACTATGGAACTCTAAGGTGGTCTCTATAATGAGCAGTATACCTGTTTTAAATACCATTCCGCAGCTCGCCCCTGGAAAGGACATGTTAAATAGTCCCATCTTTTGCTTATTGCACTATTTGTATCGTTCTACTTTGATCGCAGCTTTTTTACATAAACAATGCATAGCTTCCGTCTATTATTGCATTACCTTTTTTTATGAATATATGTTCATTAATGACATGTTGCACCCGTACACTTTGGTACGGCCAATACGCCAGGGGCTTAAGTACCCCACAATACGGTGTGAGAAGTTCGAACACTTTCACAAGTGCGGCACCTCGAACTTATAGCATTATATGCATCGGCTCCGAATCATGTCTTCGGTCAATAGTTGGGTTTGCCTGGCTCCTATGTTTTGGTACCATACGTTCCGTTATATCGGCTAAGGTAGCACGAGGAGAACTAATGCAATTGTGCCCCAGTTGAGCTGGGCTAGGCACCTCAGTAGAGAAAGCTAAAACTGACCATCATGATGAGGCGAGAGCTGGTCGCTGTTCGAGAGGTTTTCGAGTCCCTAAAGACTTATGCCGCTTAGAGCGAGGAGTCGGCTTTGTCCAGCCTAGGAGTGGATAGCGCCCCGAACTCGGTCTTCCGAACACTAGGGGCTTCGCCAAAATTTAAAATTATAGAGTTCTATGGCTAAGTGAGAGTGTTCAAGCATTATAGTCTGATTGCCTTGTTCGTTGTGTTGAGCGCCTCCCTCGAAGGACCCAAGAATGGGAAAAAGAGCGCTCATGTTTATCCTGAACACCCTAGCACTCGTGGCATGGGGGCAGAAGCCGACGACATGCCATCTCTCAAATTTGATTAACGGCCGCACAAAAGGTAATATTTTAAATTCAAAAGCGTTTCTTAGCGCATATGAACAAGTTTTCAGCGTACATGATCACAAATGCGAGTTTACTCAAAAATTACATATTTGGAGCATTCATCCGCTATAAGGTGGGCACACTTCAGGATGCCCTCATAATACGCTTCCGGGACGCGATGCTCCTTGCGCAGCAGCGGCCCGTCCTTCACCAGCTTCTCTGCATCCATCTTGCCCCAGTGCACTTTAGCACGGGCAAGCGCCCTACGGGCACCTTCGATGCAGACGGAGAGCTTGATTATTTCAAGCTGTGGACAGGCATCCACCAGCCGCCTCACCAGCTCGAAGTAGCTACCAGGCAAAGCCTCTCCAGGCCAAAGCCGAACTATGAGGCCCTTTATGGCCTGTTCGGCCACCTTGTGGAGCTCGACCATTTGCTTCAGCTGGTCGCTCAAAGGCACCAGGTGTCCGGCCTCAGCATACTGAGACCAGAACACCTTCTCCGTCGAGCTCCCCTCCTCGGCTCGGTAGTAGGCGGCGGCATCAGACGCACTGCGGGGCAAATCTGCGAATGCTCCTGGAGAGCTCCGGACTCGGGTAAGTAACAAGTAATTCACTTTCACGTGCTTGTTTTGCATAATGAATGCCTTACCCGCTGCTATCTTCTTCATCACTTCAATTTATTGGAGGGCTTTCTAGGCTTCGGCCTTGGCAGACTTTGTGCTTTTGAGGGCTGCTGCAAGCTCGGACGCTTGCGTCTTTGAGTCAAGCTCCAAACTCTCGTGTTTTCTCACGAGAGCCTGGAGCTCTTTCTTCACCTCCTCCACCTGCGCCTCCTGCTTCCCTCTCTCCGTGCGCTCCGCGGCCGCTCTGTTTTCGGCCTCGGACAGCGCTTTCTTAAGGGTTGCCACCTCGGCCATGGCCCCTATAATAGCATGTTGATCCTGTCATTTTTTGCAACCACATCTTCTCTATATACTTGGGCAAGGTATTACTTACCTTCCTTCTCCTCGAGTTGCCTCTTGGCATGGCCGAGCTCGTTCTCGGACCGGGCGAGGTTTTGCTTCAGCGTACCACCTCCGCAGTCAGTGCGGCGGAGGCCAGTAGCGAAGCCTGCATACGCATATTGACTTGATTATGTTAGACTCCTACGAATGTTATTAGGTCCTCTATTCGGATTTTCTTTCCGAACGCCGAATAGAGCATTAGGGGCTACTGTCTATGCGGTAATATTTTTACATATTCTTCACTTACCTCAAAGCCTGTTAGAAGGCTGGCACAGGCTTCAGTCAGTCCGCTCCTGGCGGATTGAACCTTCTGGATCACCGAACTCATAATAGCGCGGTGCTCCTCGTCGATGGAGGCGCCGTTAAGCACCTCCAGCAAATTGTCCGATGCCTCCGGTTGGACGGAGGTCGCTGGCTCGGTAGACTTGCTCCTCTTGGAAGGAGGCTGCCTACCGGAGTCCGGAACCATTGAAGGTTCCGGCATGGTGTCCGGCTCAAGGCCGGACTTGGAGCACTTGGCGGTTCTATCCCCTTTACGCCTGGAGTCCGGGAGGTTGCCTTGCGGCGCCTCCAGGACCACCTCCTCCTGGCTTGGAACCTGTTGGGATGCCACCTTGGCGTCGTCCGTAGGGTGGGGGGAGGTAGCCGTCGGAAGCGAATTCACATCCGACGAATCCAGGGAACCACTTGACGACACGTCGAGCCGGTCTTTGGGTGGACTGCATAAACATGTTCGACGTAAGGAAAAGCTGTGCAATGGAGGAATACTATGAATCACTCTGGTATCCGGATACTTACGATTTCTCAAGGGGCTTGGCCCTGAGTGGCCACTCCTCTTCGCCGTCGTCGGTGTTGGTGGAGTAGTCCGGAGGAGGGGTCTTCCCATTCTTGGACCCTTCGGCCTCCCCAGTTGGGGCGGCCTTCCTCTTCTTCTCTCCCCCAGCTGGAGGGGGAGATGTCTCTTCTTCCTCCTCCTCGTCTTAACGGGAGGAGTGCGCCTTGGAGTCATTGGATGATGAATCCGACACCTCCTAGCGCCGGGCACTTTCGAGTCCCTGTGGCCTTCTTCTTGGCCTTCTTCTCCGGCACCACAAAGGGTGCCGGAGCCAACAGCTTCGCCAAGCGAGCGTCCGCTGGGCCTTCAGGCAAAGGAGCCGGACAGTTGATCTGTCCGGACGTCTCCTGACAATCCTGTCAAAGGTAAGGGAGCTTAGATCCCGCATGGAGTCGAACTATGAAAAACTAACACCCTGTAAAAGGTAAAAATAGCTTACCACACGAGCGTGACGCTGCATGCTGAATCCGCGATCCTCGGTAGCGGATGTGGGGGCCTCGGCGCCCTTGAAAAGCACTTTCCAGGCATCTTCGTATGTCGTGTCGAAGAGCGTGCTCAGAGTTCGATGCTGCGCCGGGTCGAACTCCCACAGGTTGAAAGCCTGTTGTTGACACGGGAGGATCCGACGGATGAGCATAACCTGGACTACATGGACAAGTTTGAGCTTCTTGTCTACCCGGGTTAGGACGCATGTTTGGAGTCCGGCCAGCTCTCCTTCTTTACCCCACGACAGGCCCGTCTCTTTCCAGGAGGTGAGCCGCGTAGGGGGTCCGGATCGGAACTCGGGTGCTGCGACCCATTCAGGGTCGCACGGCTCGATGATGTAAAACCACCCCGATTGCCACCCCTTTAGGGACTCCACGAAGGAGCCCTCGAACCATAGGACGTTGGGCATCTTGCCCACCATGGCGCCTCCGCACTCCGCCTGGGTGCCGCGCACCACCTTCGGCTTGACATTGAAAGTCTTGAGCCATAGGCCGAAATGGGGGCGGATGCAGAAGAAAGCCTCGCACACGACGATAAACGCCGAGATATTGAGGACAAAGTTCGGGGCCAGATCATGGAAATCCAGGCCATAGTAGAACATGAGCCCCCGGACAAATGGGTGGAGTGGGAAGCCCATTCCGCGGAGGAAATGGGGGAGGAACACCACCCTCTCATGGGGCCTAGGGGTGGGGATGAGCTGCCCCTCTTCGGGAAGCCGGTGCGCAATGTCGTTAGACAAGTATCCGGCCTTCCTCAGTTTTTTGATGTTTCCCTCCGTGACAGAGGAGACCATCCACTTGCCTCCCGCTCCGGACATGACTGGAGAAGGTTGAGGTGGGGTGTGCGGACTTGGTCGCTGGAGCTCGAGTGCGCGGAAACGGATAGGCAAAGGAGGAAGAAGGCGTGGATGAAAAGGTGGATCCTTATCACCTTATATGGGTGGACGCGACTATGCGTCCCCACCACCCCGGTAAAACTCGCTTATCTCCCGAGCGCCGTAATCAATGGCGCGGTTGGGTTACCCACACCCGTATTGATGAGAATCTCGGAATAAGGGGACACAATCTCTGCTTTGACAAGACGTGCCAAGGAAGCCGCCTCGCTAAAGGCGTTGAGGTGGGACAGTAAAACGATTCGAATAAAGACTTGGCCGTGGTGTGATGTCACACTACAGAATACGTCATCAGATTAGATTTGTGTAAATATTATTCTCTCTATGTCAATATGTGGAAACTTATTTTGCAGAGCCGGACACTACCTTTGTGTTCAAAATCTTCTATGAAGTACTTGGAGGAGGAACCCGCCTTGCAATGCCGAAGACAATCTGCGCGCCGGACTCGTCCTCATTGAAGCCTGGTTCAGGGGCTACTGAGGGAGTCCTGGATTAGGGGGTGTCCGGATAGCCGTACTATACCTTCGGCCGGACTCCTGGACTTGAAGATACAAGATTGAAGACTTCTTCCCGTGTCTGGAAGGGACTTTCCTTGGCGTGGAAGGCAAGCTTGGCGATACGGATATGTAGATCTCCTACCATTGTAACCAACTCTGTGTAACCCTAGCCCTCTCCGGTGTCTATATAAACCGGAGGGTCTTAGTCCATAGGACGAACAACAATCATACCATAGGCTAGCTTCTAGGGTTTAGCATCTCTGATCTCGTGGTAGATCTACTCCTGTACTACCCATATCATCAATATTAATCAAGCAGGACGTAGGGTTTTACCTCCATCAAGAGGGCCCGAACCTGGGTAAAACATCGTGTCCCCTGCCTCCTCTTACCATCCGCCTAGACGCACAGTTCGGGACCCCTACCCGAGATCCACTGATTTTTACACCGACAGGTAGCATTCGTCAGCTTCCGCGGCGACGTGTTGCTCTGGGATTGACAAGTCGGGGCGAACGGCGGCCACCTCTCCAACGTCCGCCGGAGAGGGCATGATAAACCTCTTCTTGTCCGAATGCTCATCGGGCTCCCCGGGATATGTGGTCGAGCTTAGGCTGCGACATTCTGGAGCAGGGGATGTGGATCTGGCAGGAGGGATACCGCAGGCCTCATCTAAGTACTCAGGGGAGTGGGGCGACGGTATGGGAATCACTTGGTAACTTGAACTCTATTAGCTAATTTAGGAGGAACGGGCAGACCGGCAGGGGTTGGTGGCGGCGTCAGCGACACCGGCGGTGGCTGCAAGCTAGTTCGAGGGGGAGGGGGTGTTTGAGGATACGCCGTGGATACTGAAAGTTTTGGTAATGGTGGGTGGAGATGGTGGTGGACGAGGGAGGGTAATGGTTCAAATGCCTCGGCTACTGCAATTTTACTATAAGGTCGGTGCTGGAGGAGTGTGGCGTTGGTTGAAGTACGGCGGCTACTAAAATTTGGGTAAAGGAATTGATGCAGGGTGGGAGTTCTCAAGATCGCGCACGGTCCAATAACAATATGTGGGAGTTCCCAAGAACCGCTGATTTGTGCAACGCTCAAGGCGGGTAGTTTGTTTTTATATTTCTAGCTAGTTGGTATATCGCACACGGTTCGTCCTAATTTCCAAATAAACTTACCCGCCTTTTGCTTGCACATGTGGTGGTTTTACAGCGCACTTGCATCGCACATGGTTAAGCCAGTACCTCCACCCTTTGCTCGTGCTTGCGCGGTCGTGGTTATTTTACAGCGCACTTGCAACCCGAAAGCACCCTAACAACCACCTAGCTAGGATATATATAATGACATAATGTCGTACCTAGTTGGGATGCTTGGCCCACCACCTCACACTTCGTGTCAGCGGGACGGATGCACGTAATGATCGATACTTTGGTCATACATGCATGTCGCCATGACCTACCATAAGACGGACCAATGAATCTATCGTTTGGTCAAACGACAGCTATTGTTGTCGATAAACCGCTTGGGCCAATAGATTGAACCATCATAAAAATCGCACGAGGGACCACAAAACCAACACCTCTTGCATGCGCCCAAAATGTTGTACGTTGGGAAGGGGTGATGTGTGTTTTCAATATAGAATAATGTACAATTTATGTGTGGTGCCTTCCTCTCGATACATACAACAACCATGAAGGCAAGGTAGTTAAGGACGAGATATGCAGGGAATGATGTAGTTCGAACCCAGCAATCCGAGCATGTGGGAGGGAATCCTGACAATGCATGAGCTCGAGCTTTGGTTGAGAAACATGTGATGGTGACCGGCCCTAACACGAACTAGGAGGAATCCATTCATGGCCAACACATACCCCTCATTATCGGTCAAAGGAATGATATATACACTTGGGGAGCCCACAGATATGTGTGTCATCACAAAAAACCACACAAGGGAGACATGGTCGATCAAAAGACCCCGTATACACTGCATGCGGCCCGAAAATACGTATGGTACGGTGGTGTGTGATGTGTTTAAATACCAAGTGCACAACTTCGATGGGCCACCAACTACATTACAAACCAAACACCGTACCCGACTCCAAGCCTGGTTCAATACGTACGATGTCAGTTTCCTAACTTCGAGGCGGCGGGGGAGGGGGGGGGGGTGGTCTCGTCCCACGCATGCGCTCAAACTTTATTTGGTCTAGCATGGGACACATCTATATCTATATCTATACCCCTATATAGTGTGCGAATAACTTTGAAAGTTGGTCGTTGGATGAAGCCAATCCGATGGTACAAAGATGGCAAATCCGAGCACTACTGGCCGTTGGATATCATCTACATTCCACCATATTCTTCCACATGTACAATCTAGAAGACTCCATGGTTGAACTTAAGCATAATGCATAAACCTCAAAACACAAGCACTTCTCCTTTGTTCTCAAGAATCTTCCATATCTTAATTGCCTGTAACATCCCAAAATTCTAAATTTTGGAATGTTATACTAAATAGATAAATTTGATTGATTGTTTGATTGATTGTCTGAAAGTGAGTGAATTCGAAACTTTTGAAAGTTAAATGAGAGGGAATAAAAGGACTTTCCCAAACTTTCATATTTGCTTTCTGATCTCCATGAATTCAAATTCTTTTCAACACAAAACCCTAGAGAGAAGATGACATGACTTCTTCCATTTAAAATGAAAAGAGTGTTTGAAAAATATTTGAATTCCATTGGGAAATATTTTCCAATTCAGAAACTTTATGCAACTCAATGATTTTCATGAGAGAAGATAAAATGACTTCTTCAAATTATGAAATATGAGTTGGGAGTTTCAAAGGATCAATTTCAAATCCTTTTGGAATTAATTTTCAATTTGGATTTATTTGAGTTTTATTCAAATTATTTTTCTCCAAAAACAAAATATATGGAAATTAGGTTAACATGATTCCCTACATTAGAAAATTGGAGAAAAATTAATTTGAAATCATTTTGGTATTTTTAAAATGATTTTTGTTGGATTTTAATAGACCAGTAGCACTCTTTGATTTATCTGAATTTGTGCGTACTTTATTTGGTGCTACAAAAATGTTCACGTTATAGGAAATCTTTTTCTGAAAATTTTGATATATAATATGCCTATATAAAGTTTTATTTTTATTTTTGTTTTTTCTGTTTATCGCATTTTGTTTAAAAAAAACTGCACGCGCGCCTGAAGCTAACTGTCGCCCACGTGCGCATCATAGTACCAGCGGGCGCCCTATTTTTTTCTTTATCCTATATGGGCCAGGCCCAGCCAGCCTTTTCAGTTTTTTTTCTTAGGCCGAATTTTCCAAAAAAAAAAACTGCACCGCGCACGCTGCGGCCGGCCGAAGGCCTTTAGGCCCATCCGTCTCTTTTCTTCTCTGTTTCGTATATTTTCGTCTACGTTTAGTCCCACATTGCCTAGCCTTTGACCTCTAAACCTCTTTTCCACCAATAAATATAGACCCATAGAGCCTCCAAAAATCACCCGATTCGGGTTAAATCAATATTTTGGTTTGACTAGATTCATTTAAGAAAAACATATTTCTACTCTCCGGCGCGACTTTTAGAAATTTTCTCTTATCTTCAAAGTCATCTTTTGTCTGCCTTATAAAGGTATCTTTCTTTGTTTTTTTCTTTTTCTTCTTGTACTTTCGTAGTTTTTTTTGACTAACACGATAAAATAATTAGATTATCAATTAGTCTACGTATTTATACATTAGACCCTAGCCCGTAGCTATTTTTTCTTCTTTCATAAAACAGTTTGGCCCTGATTTTTCAAATAGCCATAACTTTTTATTCGTTTGTCCAAATCCAACGAAACCAACGCCCACTTCTTCGTTATGATCCCCTCTATCCAGTAATCCAACTCAAACATGTTTTTGAAACTTTTTAAAATTTGAATTAGATCAGATTTGAATTCAAACTTCTTTTGATCATATCTTTTTATCCGTAACTCCATTTGAGTTGATTCTTTTTACAAATCGAAGCTCTTGACCTAAACATTCTAATAAGGCCAAATCCACATAATTTTGGTACTGTTAGAAATTGTTTTATGTTGCAAGAGTTATTTGCTTGGTTTTGATGTTTTCCGAATTGTCTTCTTCGATCTTTTTGATCTTTTGAGTGATTGTTTATGTGTGGTTACTATTGCTTGCTTACGGTAGATTGACCGGAGTGTGACGAGTAGATCTATCAAAAGTTTTGAGTGCGAATCATCTTCATCAACATTGCAGGCAAGTTCACACTTTGATCATATCTTTTTCTACAACCCAGTTTTATTGCATTAGATCAATCCTCACACATTGCATGATTAGGATCTAATTAAATTGTAGGATGGGAAGTAGATGAGGTAGTACCTATTACCTGTTTATTATCAAACCTTTGGGAGTTACTTCTACGTTTGCTTATTATGCCATGCTATGCTAGTAGACCTGGATTGGGTGAGTGATATCCATGACAGATGTGAGATTGATAATTAAGGGTTTATCTAAGGTGGCAACCTAACACACATCTGGGTGGATTGAGGCACCTGGGGTTACCAAGACTTGCCTGTTTTCTTGGACCGCCACCCAGGCCCAAAGGGATCATGAGATTATTCATACTAGAAACTTCCGTGTGCAGCCACAAGCCATTATGGGCTCTGGCATAGTTGACTAAGTTGTGTGAACTCTTACAGTGGTAGACTAGCAGATGTAGGGGAAAGTAGGTGTACCGGTCTACCCGTCGTAAGGTGCTAGCGCTTCTGAAAGACTGTGTCTCGGTCATCTGTTTCTCAAACACCATGTAGTGCAGAAACCAAACAAAGGCGATCGAGTCTTGTGGGGAAAAGTGCGCAAACCTCTGCAGAGTGTATAAACTAATCATGATTAGCCGTGTCCCCGGTTATGGACATCTTGAGTATCTAGTTCTTGGATTATCCTGTTGATCTCATCACGTTACTTTAAATGAATATTGTTGGGTTTAATTACTTAATTGGGATTGAGAATGCTGTCAACCATTCTCAATGTTCAACAACCACCATGATAGTTAATTAAAATGTATTCCTTTGCAGTAGGGAAAAATTGGCTTTTCGCAAAAACCTTATAACCATAGAGCTTTTCCACCAGCCAAATATGCATGTAGTGATAGCCTTTATTCATCATTCTCTATGGTGTGAATTTGCCAGTACATTCAATGTACTGACCCTCTGTCGCTGCAACGTCTCATGTTGCAGGATTATCTTACGACGAGTAAGTGATACGTTAGGGTTATGATTTCTACACTCAACTTTGCCGTTGGTGTTGATGGGAATCCACAACCTTGTTACTTCCGCTATTTTGGATTTGAGGTAATAGTATTTACGTTACTTTTACATGTGATTTACCTCTGTTATAAATCCTCGAGTACTGTGTGTGTCAGCATACCGATCCAGGGATGACACTTAAGCACAGAGACTTGACCCATTCGGGTCGGGTCGCTACAAGATGGTATCAGAGCACATGTTGACTGTAGGACGTGACCCTAGAAACTGGCAAGCCCATAGCAAAGATTTTTCTCTATAATTTTCCCTTTCAAAAAGATCTTTTACCTCTCTTCTCTTCTGAGCTTATTCAAAAATTCCCTTTAGTGAGACCATACCCCTTTCCCCTTTTGACCACACGAAGATTCGACTGATGAGACCACTCCAAGAAGTACAAGATATTGGACAACTAAGACCACTTCGGAATGAAGAGTATTTTTCCGTGCATCTGAATAATGGAACCTACAACGGTTGAAGACCAAAGACAAGTAGAATTTGAAGGCTCTGAAGAATTCCCAGATTTATATGACCTGGGAAGGCTACCCTTATGGAACTTGGCAGACAAAGGAAGTTGTCAATGCCTGAGATCAAGGTGTGTTGGAGAAAGACCGGAGCATGTAGAGTTAAGAACTCAATGATTTGTCAAGGAAAACCCTAAGGCAGGAGATATCAACTATGGAATGATAGCTCATGGGAATGACAAGAGCAGAAACACGGTTATCCATGAGGTTATCGCCCGCTTATGCTATTGTCACCGTGCTGAGTTAAGCATGCAAATGCATGGAAGGATTAAACGGTAGAAGGCTGATGGAGCACCTATTAGTAAGATGAAGTTTTAACCTTAGCCGGTGTATCACCAGGATCTGGAGTGTTACATTAAGAAGTTAAGATGGACCAACAAGAAGCCGTATTTTGACAAGGAAGTATTTTGAGAAAAAAACTCAGGACCTAGAAGCTGAAAGTAGCCCAGCTGGAGGAGCAAAACCTCGTGATACAGGAGATTCATCAGGAACTGAAGGGCAGTAGTACCATGGTTCATGCCAATGTTGAAACCCAGAAGTTTGGAATGCCACTCCAGAAATATTAAAGGACGTCACGAGAAACTTTTTGTCAACAGAGAGGATCTGGCAGAAGAAATTGAGAAGGACAAACACGATCGGAAGAAGCCATTGGAGGCATGACCAAGACTTGAAGAGTTTGGAGACGTTGAAGATTTATTGACCTTTAGAAGACCAAACCCCTGTTATATACCTACATTAGATGCGACGATTGTGAGCTGTCATTTGTTTGTTGTTTTTCCGACAGCCACAATAAAATCTGTCCTTTCAAAACTTTTGTTTGTATCGTGTGCATCCCTCTTGATCTCTCTTATCTCACCCCAAAACCCATGGACCCAATAGAGGATGAATGGAGATGAGCTTGTATTTTCGGGACCGATGAGTCAATTGGAGACAGACCGATGGATTCAGAACATGGAGGATCACATGGAGAATAACCCTATAGTTGGACATGATATGACCCAACATGCTCTTCAGTGCTTTGAAAGAGGTGCTGCTACTTGGTGGAGAATGTACCAAACCATCAATGGATGGCAAGGAGTAACCACTTGGAAAGAATTTAAGTTGACTTTGCCAAAGTCTCGGCTTGTTTCCCAGAAGTTGAAGCCTTATGGAAAGGACATGAAGAAACCTTGTGCATGCAAGATTTGTGGAGAAATCGGACAGACCCAAAGAAGAACCGAGTAAACCCTGCACCAAGTCATGCTATTCATGTGGAGAAGAAGGTCACATCTCCCAGAATTGCATAAATGGGGATCTAGTAGAATTCCCGACGGAGGAAGTAGAATATGACCCACAGGAAATAGAAGCCATGATTGGCATGGAAAGGTCCAGGAAGAGAAGCAGATTGGATTCCAGGAAGGACCTGAGTCATATCACCTGTTATAGGTGCAAGGAGTTAGGGCACTACCTCAACAGTTGCCCAAAAAGGAAACCTCGATACTTGTCAGAAGTAATATGTTTTAGTTGTAATGGAGCAGGGCACTTTGCCAGAGAAAGCCCTAAGAAGAAGGAAACTTGTGCTAGATAGTTGAGTTTGCAACAAAAGAAATGGAGTAGTAGAAGAGAGAACATTTTCTTTTGTATTGAGGTGTTGAGTTGAGACATGTGATGGAAAAGCGAGAGATTGTAATCAATTGAGGCTGAATAAAGTTAGCATCGTTGGTACTGATATGGATTTTATGAGTTATTACTCTATGAAGAAGGATTTTTTGAGGATAAGAGAAATATGGTCTATGGAAGATTTGTGCATTTTAAGGGTGGTAGTACCCTGTAAGAACCCTTGACCCCTGGAAAAGATAAGGATACTCCACTAAGTGGATTTCGGACAAAATGAATACGAGTTTTGTCTCGATATGTGTGATACCCCAAGAGTATGTGGGATGAAGTTGGAGACTGTCAGTTGTTTGGACCAAATGTGATCAAGGAGTCGGAAGAGAATGTTAAGTTGATTCGAGATAGACTGAAAGTAGCTCAGTCTAGACAGAAGAGTTATGCAGACTTAAAACCGCAAGGAGGTAGTCTATGAAATTGGAGACAGAGCATGTCTTCATGTGTTCCCTCTGCGAGGAGTTAAACGAATTGGAGTTAAGGTAAAGTTAGCCCCGAGATTTGTAGGACCATACCGAGTTTTGGAGCGTATGGGAGAAGTGGCCAACAAGTTGGAGTCACCCGAAGGACTGTGAGGAGTTCATGATGTGTTTCACGTTTCCCAGTTGAAAAAGTGCCATGCAGAGACGGCCAATATTCCCCTTTAAGGACACTTGACCGCGAAAAGGATAATGATGTTCCACGAAGTGGAATATGGACGTCATAAGTATAAGTATTTATCTCGGTATGAGGGATATCCCACGAGGATGAAGAGATGAATTACTATTGGATATAAAGGAGGTATGATGTTGGAAATATGGATCAATGGAAACTCCATGATGAGTCCGAGTAATCATGTCCTAGTTTGGTGCCAATAGAAGGAAGGAAGATAGTACAATTGGATGGATTTTAATTATGCTAGGAAGCTGGAAGTTGGATGTTGGAATAACGATAAGTTGCCCAGAGGATAAGTTCAAGGTTTACAAGTGATGAGATGGGCCATAACCCACAGGCCCCAAGACCTGCCAAGAAGCAAGCACATTCTTGCTGAAGGAAGAACCCTGGAGGAAGATACGACGTTTATCGGCAGACAATTTTATAGGAGTAACGCAAAACCTGAGAGTTGTGAAGGAACGATAGATGGTTGTTTGGCTTGCACAATCTATGGATTTATCCGAACTTGGTTCGTCGACAAGAGAAATTCTGTAATGCTTGTGAGGATGACCGAGTGTTAGAATGCGAGATTCGCTAAACCATATACAAGGTAATGATTTGGGTGCGGGATGGATTGATCACCATACCGACTTACTCTTATTGTTCTCCTTGCTATATGGGATGGTAAATCTGAGTGACTTACCTATAGTAGAGAGACGGCGATATTAAACATTGTTTAAGCCTTAGAATGGTATAAGTATTTTTCCCTTGTACAAGGCAGTTTTTGCCAACCGTAGGTTATACGGTGAGGATCAACCTAGACCCATTTCCTGCAGGAGAAACCATAAATTGTTGACCACCATGAGATATCGATAGTTGTTTAGTCTTGGCGCCAGCCCCGTCAGCTAAGAAGACCCAATCTCGGAAGAACCTTACCAAGATGAAAGGATAGAAAAATTGTGGTAAGGTTATGCCACTACCGGAAGAGCCCAGATAAGGAATTATCCTGAAGATTTGAGAAGACCGACACTGTCAAGAATAAGGATGGAGTATATGAGTTTTGATGGAACAGTAACCATGCTTGTAAGGGTGGTAGCACCCCAGACCCCTGGGAGGATCGATGGATTTTGAAGAGACCCCGAACCTAACCTATTTCCCTCTAGCCTCTCCGAATCTCGAGGACGATATTCCTTTTAAGGGTGGTAGGTTTGTAACATCCCAAAATTCTAAATTTTGGAATGTTATAATAAATAGATAGATTTGATTGATTGTTTGATTGATTGTCTGAAAGTGAGTGAATTCGAAACTTTTGGAAGTTAAATGAGAGGGAATAAAAGGACTTTCCCAAACTTCATATTTGCTTTCTGATCTCCATGAATTCAAATTCTTTTCAACACAAAACCCTAGAGAGAAGATGACATGACTTCTTCCATTTAAAATGAAAAGGGTGTTTGAAAAATATTTGAATTCCATTGGGAAATATTTTCCAATTTAGAAACTTTATGCAACTCAATGATTTTCACGAGAGAAGATAAAATGACTTCTTCAAATTATGAAATATGAGTTGGGAGTTTCAAAGGATCAATTTCAAGTCCTTTTGGAATTAATTTTCAATTTGGATTTATTTGAGTTTTATTCAAAATATTTTTCTCCAAAAATAAAATATATGGAAATTAGGGTAACATGATTCCCTACATTAGAAAATAAGGATCCCAAGGTTTATATAAATGCCATGATAGGTCACTATAGAGATATAATATATCTCTATAATGACTGTGTCATAGCATTTAAATGAAGCTTGAGATATGCAACTTCCCACCGGGTCACCCATCCTTGGACTACTCCAGCCCGAGCATGCTTAACTTCTGCGTTCTATTCGACTAGGCTACCGGATGGGAAGCCGACCCTTGCTGATAAGAATTGCCTCCTTGCCATTAAGGTATTTCAAGCTGGTCATCCTATGGGACCTACTCGCTCCTATCACACACATTTGTGCTTTTCAAAACTATGTGGGATATTTACATGACCGGTGTGTCGCCGCTAGCCTTCAATGAGCACTTACACCGGTAGCGGTAAAATGATGGGAGTAGAGACGGGAAACCAATGAGAGGAGTGGCGAGAAACGGTAGCCTGTTTAGAAAACCTAGTAGAGAAGGAAGCGTGAGCTACCACGACGCATGCGCACAGTGCTTACCCATGTACTACATGTGCTGTCGAAAGGGCTCAAGGTTGCTGTTCGATCTGGGAGCATCCAACGGTGCACACGTACGATCTGTGGGGTTTGGGTTCTAGCCAATCAGAACGCATGACTCAGATGGCGCGCGCAGCAGGGGGGAGGGGGCATCGGCCATGGTTTGGTAGGCACGTAGCTTTCGTGAGTGAACCGTGTGCTATTTGAAAACATTTCGTGAGGAGAATCTTGGTTTTTAAATCCCCGTAAATCCAAAACTAA
Source organism: Triticum dicoccoides (assembly GCF_002162155.2). Classification (NCBI taxonomy): domain Eukaryota; kingdom Viridiplantae; phylum Streptophyta; class Magnoliopsida; order Poales; family Poaceae; genus Triticum; species Triticum dicoccoides. Next base: position 142,701,783 of record NC_041388.1, on the reverse strand, counting down.
TCCAAAAATCATGAAACCTGGCATGGTGTCACGACATGGCACATATATGTCAAGGAATTGTTTTCGTCCATTTTGGCGCAAGTTTTATTACAAGCCTCTTACAAACCAGAGCTTCTCTCAAAGAAGCCTCGTGGTTCCGATAGGGAAATGTGCCCCCTTGTGGGCCAAATGATAATCGCTCCCTCTTCTAGCCTCGTAGTAATTTCTTCTACACGCGACATGAAACAATGGGAGATTCACACTGAACTTTGAAATTATTTAGGGTTCGTTTGACCTTTTTTATTCATTAATTGAGTTTTCTAGGCATTTAATGTCCATAATTCAAATCCAAACTACAAATACATGCTCCAGTGCACCAAAATGGCTAGAAAAAAGGTACATGTTTCCTTGGGGTGCATGTTTAGGTCCCATGGAACGAACGGGAACGAATTCAACCATCTCGCCGTCCTGGCTTGGTCACAAACATTGCAAATCTCAGTTTTTAAATCTCTATAAATCCAAAACTCACCAGGAAATCATGAAACTTGGCATGGTGTCACTACATGGTACACATAATTGTCCAATTTGGGCGAAGCTATATTACAAGCCTATTACAAATAGGAGTCTGTCGCAACCCTCATGGTTCCGGTAGGGAAACATGCCCCTCTTGTGGGCAAAACGATAATCGCTGCCTCTTCTCGCCTTGAACTTTGTTTCTACAGGCAACATAGAATAATAGGAGTCTCGGGCTGAAATTTGAAACTGTTCAGGGTTCGTTTGGCCATTGTATATATTACTAATTACTAAGTTTTCGACGCATTTAATGTAGTCCGTAATTCAAATTTGAACTACAAGCACATGCCCTAGTGAAGCAAAATGGGTGGGAAATCATACATGTGTCATTGGGTGCATGTTTAGGTCCCATTTAAGGAATGGGAATGAATTACAAACTTGTCATAGTCCTAAAACATTGAGAATCTCAGTTTTTAAATCCCAGTAAATCAAAAACTCACCCAAAAAACATGAAACTTGGCATGGTTTCATGACATGGCACATATATGTTGTGGTAAAAAAAATCGTCTAGTTTGAGAAGAGGCGCACACATTAGTAGCCAACGAAATCCTTTTTGAAACAAAAAGTTGACACGTTAATATCGCAAACGGTTGTATTATATTAACCGTGTCAAAATTTAATCATACTCGGTGGCGTGCATGAAGATGTTTGATTAGACGGGACTAGCGCGAGAAATCCGTCGTGCAGGCTCGACAGGACACGTGTGAGCAGTCTGCCGCGCAGGCTCGATGGGACACGTGCGAGCAGCAAGGCCGCCCATGCTCATCGAGAAGCGAGCTCTTTGACCTCCATGCACCAGCCGCTGCCCACCTCGCTCACAACCTCTCCATTAATGGGTTAATTAAATCACCTGGATGGAGGGTGTTTGCTTGTGATCCCATGGAAGCATTTGCTTTGTTCGTGTTTTCAACTCGTACTCCGCCCTAATTTAAATTGCCACATAGGGCAATGGATAATACGACCACAAATAAAATGGCAACAGATAATACGACGACAAATTTATAATGGCGCAGATAATAATTGTCTTATATATTCCGGATAAGTTAAAATGCCACAAGCGGCAAAGACCGGAAGACATGGGGGCAAGAGAAGAAGGAAATTGCAGACAACGATCTGGGTCGCCACTGTCTCTACTCGTCGATGGATCGGCTGGCGATGACATCCTCCAGCTCCTTCTTCAATTCCTCACGACTTTGCTTGAAAGCAGCCACGGATTCCTCCACCTCTTGCTCACGCTCAATCCGGAGCTTCCTCAAGTTACCCATCAGTTCCTCGATGACCGCTGTCAGCGTAATCCCCGAGGCACTGCTTTGCTCATGCATCATCTTCTAGCCGGCAGCATCCTCCTCCTTGGTGAGCGCCTTGAGGAGCTTCACATTATCACCCATGAGTTGCTCAACGAGGCCTGTCACCTTGTTAACTGAGGCATCGCTGATCTTGAGCATCTTCATCAAGACAGCGAAGGACTTCAGGAACGTCGACTCGTCGCGATGGCCGACGCTGCGAATGCGCTTGTGAGAGCCCTTGCGTGCCCGTGAGAGCTCGTTCGAGGGATCCGCAGCGCACCGGGACATCTCTGTTCCAGCTGTGGCTTCGCCGCGGGACCTCTCTAGTGCTTCCGCGGCCTTGGTCTTTGCTGCCTGGTTATATGTCCACCCTAAACTCCTCCTACCGGTCATGGTGGAATGACTTGACAGGAAAGACCGGTTTTGTGGGTGATGAGGAGAGGAACTGTGAAGTAATTTTCGAGTGGGTAGTTTTTATAGCCCAGTGCTAAGTGTGAACGCATATTAGTTTGATAGGTGTGGACAGATTTGCAATTACTTATTACGTTGTAATCTGCAATGTGACGAGAAACAAGGTCAAAATTATTGATGGCAGAAGGTTGACCACGTGGTTGCTCGCCATTAAGGCGGCCGCGGCGCGCTTTGCTCACATCCATCCGCGCGTTTTGCTCGCCATTGAGGCGGCCGCGGCGCGCTCTGCTCTGGCGTCCTTACGCGCGCTTTGCTCGCCGTTGAGGCAAATTTACAATGGAAACGGTTAATAATTCTTAATATTTGTCTTACATATTCAAGATAATTTAAAATGCCACATGCGGCAAGGCCCAGAACACTCACGACCTACATATGCATACAATTATAATAAAATATAAGCTAAAAGGATGAGTTGGCGGCCTTCCAACGATGGTCTTCTCGGACTCCATGATCAGCATAGCACCCTTGCAGTTGTATGGTGTAACTTACTAATCATCGCACACGAGTACTCGCATATGCATCGTGTGCGGTACTCATAGCCACCACAAGCAACTAGTTTGCATTTTTCAAAGTTTTTTGTACACACAGAATCACACACGGACTAACTTTATTAACCGTCTGTGTTGTAATTTCTCATCGCAAGCAGTTCATCCGCACCGGTTGTTTGCCACGTATCACACACATCTTGTTAAGTTGAACCGTTTCTGTTGTGTTCGCTAATCAAAATAGTTCGTTCGAGTGAACCATATGTCCTATATCACACACACCTTGATCTGGCTAACCGTTTTTGTTGCACTCCCTAATAGCAAATGGTTCATCAGAGTGAACTGTATGCCATATATCGCCCACACGTTGATATGGCTGCCCGTTTCTGTTGTTCTGCCACATCGCAAACAGTTCGAACGGGTTAACCGTGTGCCCTGAATCGCACACTCAACTAAAATCTGAACCGTGTTTGATTGCTCCACCATCGCAAATGTTTTGCACCTTTTTTGATGGGGTTTTTACATCCCCGTTTGTTAGTAATGCATTGCACAGAGTTTCGTCAAAGGGTCTCTAATCATAGTGTCGCATTAGCAGCATCCTACATTAGTGATGTGTGGATACATAGACAAAACACTGTGTCCCTATTAAGCCTCTACTAGACTAGCTCGTTAATGAAAGATGGTTAAGTTTCCTGACCATAGACATGTTTTGTCATGAATGGGATCACATCATTAGGAGAATGATGTGATGGACAAGACCCATCCGTTAGCTTAGCTTAATGATCGTTAAGTTTTATTGCTATTGCTTTCTTCATGACTTATACATATTCCTTTGACTATGAGATTATGCAACTCTCGAATACCGGAGGAACACCTTGTGTGCTATCAAACGTCATGATGTCTACTACACAACCTTCTTCTTGTAGACATTGTTGGGCCTACAAGTGCAGAGGTTTGTAGGACAGTAGCAAATTTCCCTCAAGTGGATGACCTAAGATTTATCAATCCGTGGGAGGCGTAGGATGAAGATGGTCTCTTTCAAACAACCCTGCAACCAAATAGCAATAAGTCTCTTGTGTCCCCAACACAACCAATACAATGGTAAATTGTATAGGTCCACTAGTCCGTTGAAGAGATGGTGATACAAGTGCAATATGGATGGTAGATATAGGTTTTTGTAATATGAAAATATAAAAACAACAAGGTAACTAATGATAAAAGTGAGCGAAAACGGTACTGCAATGCATTGAAACAAGGCCTTGGGTTCATACTTTCACTAGTGCAAGTACTCTCAACAATAATAACATAATTGGATCATATAAATATCCCTCAACATGCAAAAAAGAGTCACTCCAAAGTCACTAATAGCGGAGAACAAATGAAGAGATTATTGTAGGGTACGAAACCACCTCAAAGTTATCCTTTCTGATCGATCTATTCAAGAGTCTGTAGTAAAATAACACGAAGCTGTTCTTTCTGTTCAATCTATCCTAGAGTTCGTACTAGAATAACACATTAAGACACAAATCAACTTAAACCCTAATGTCACCTATATACTCCAATATCACCTCAAGTATCCGTGGGTATGATTATACGATATGCATCACACAATCTCAGATTCATCTATTCAACCAACACAAAGAACTTCAAAGAGTGCCCCAAAGTTTCTACCGGAGAGTCAAGACAAACACGTGTGCCAACCCCTATGCATAAGTTCATGAGGTCACGGAACTCGCAAGTTGATCACCAAAACATACATCAAGTGGATCACATGAATATCCCATTGTCACCATAGATAAGAACATGCAAGACATACATCAAGTGTTCGCAAATCCTTAAAGACTCAATCTGATAAGATAACTTCAAAGGGAAAACTCAATTCATCACAAGAAAGTAGAGGGGGAGAAACATCATAAGATCCAACTATAATAGCAAAGCTCGCGATACATCAAGATCGTGTAGAATCAAGAACACGAAAGAGAGATCAAACACATAGCTATTGGTACATACCTTCAGCCCCGAGGGTGAACTACTCCCTCCTCGTCATGGAGAGCGCCGGGATGATGAAGATGACCACCGGAGAGGGATTCCCCCCTCCGGCAGGGTGCCGGAACGGGTCTAGATTGGTTTTTCATGGCTCTAGAGGCTTGTGGCGGTGGAACTCCCGATCTAGGTTATTTTCTGGAGGTTTCTGTATTTATAGGAATTTTTGGCGTAGGTCTCACGTCACGGGGGTCTCCAAGTTGTCCACGAGATAGGGGCCCATGCCCAGGGGGGTAGGGCGCGCCTCCCACCCTCGTGGACGGCTCGGGACTCTTCTGGCCCAACTCTTTTACTCTGGGGGCTTCTTTTGGTCCATAAAAAATCCACAAAAATTGGCAGGTCAATTGGACTCCGTTTGGTATTCCATTTATGTAAAACTCGAAAACAAGGAAAAAAACAGAAACTGGCACTAGGCTCTAGGTTAATAGGTTAGTCCCAAAAATCATATAAAATAGCATATAAATGCATATAAAACATCCAAGGTTGATAATATAATAGCATGGAACAATCAAAATTATAGATACGTTGGAGACGTATCAAGCATCCCCAAGCTTAATTCCTGGTCGTCCTCGAGTAGGTAAATGATAAAAACAAAATTTTTGATGTGGAATTCTACCTAACATATTTATCCATGTAATTCTCTTTATTGTGGCAAGAATATTCAGATCCGAAAGATTCAAGACAAAAGTTTAATATTGACATAAAAATAATAATACTTCAAGCATAATAACAAAGTAATCATGTCTTCTCAAAATAACATGGCTAAAGAAAGCTATCCCTACAAAATCATATAGTCTGGCTATGCTCTATCTTCATCACACAAAATATTTAAATCATGCACAACCCCGATGACAAGCTAAGCAATTGTTTCGTACTTTTGATGTTCTCAAACTTTTTCAATCTTCACGCAATACATGAGTGTGATCCATGGACATAGCACTATAGGTGGAATAGAATGGTGGTTGTGGAGAAGACAAAAAGGAGAAGACAGTCTCACATCAACTAGGCGTATCAACGGGCTATGGAGATGCTCATCAATAGATATCAATGTGAGTGAGTAGGGATTGCCATGCAACGGATGCACTAGAGTTATAAGTGCATGAAAGCTCAAAAAGAAACTAAGTGGGTGTGCATCCAACTCGCTTGCTCACAAAGACCTAGGGCATTTTGAGGAAGCCCATCATTGGAATATACAGGCCAAGTTCTATAATGAAATATTCCCACTAGTATGAAAGTGACAACATAGGAGACTCTCTATCATGAAGATCATGGTGCTACTTTGAAGCACAAGTGTGGTAAAAAGATAGTAGCATTGCCCCTTCTCTATTTTTCTCCCATTTTTTTGTTTTTGTTTTTTGTTTTTTTGGCCTTCTCTTTTTAATGGCCTATTTTTTTGCCTTATTATTGTATCCAATGCACTTTATATGAAAGTTTTATTATACCCATCTTGGATGCCTATCATATTAGGACTAAATTTATAACCAAAGAAAATTACCATGCTGTTTAAGACTCTCAAAATAATATAAGTCAAGCATGAGAGTTCTTCTATTTCTTCAAAATAAAACCACCACCGTGCTCTAAAAATATATAAGTGAAGCACTAGAGCAAACGACAAACTACTCCGAAAGATGTAAGTGAAGCACAATGAGTAGTCGAATAATTATGCAACTCTGTGAAGACTCTCTAACATTTAAGAATTTAAGATCTTGGTATATTATTAAAACAGCAAGCAAAACAAAAGAAAAAAAATGACGCTTCAAGCAAAACACATATCATGTGGTGAATAAAAATATAGCTCCAAGCAAGGTTACCGATGAACGAAGACGAAAGAGGGGATGCCTTCCGGGGCATCCCCAAGATTAGGCTCTTGGTTGTCCTTGAGTATTGCCCTGGGGTGCCTTGGGATTCCCCAAGCTTAGGATCTTTCCACTCTTTATTCCATAGTCCATCGAATCTTTACCCAACACTTGAAAACTTCACAACACAAAACTCAACAGAAAACTCGTAAGCTCCATTAGTATAATAAAATAAATCACCACTTAGGTACTGTTGTGAACTCATTATAAATTCATATTGGTGTAATATCTACTGTATTCCAACTTCTCTATGGTTCATACCTTCCGATACTACTCATAGATTCATCAAAATAAGCAAACAACACAATGAAAACAGAACCTGTTAAAAACAGAACAGTCTGTAGCAATCTGTAGGTTTCGAATACTTCTGTCCCTCCAAAAATTCTGAAATAAATTGATGGACCTGAGGAATTTGTCTATTAATCATCTTCAAAAATAATCAACCTAAACGCACTCTCCAGTAAAAAATGGCAGCTAATCTCATGAGCATAAAAGTTTTTTGTTTTTTATAGCAATATCGCAAATTCTTCACCCAAGTCTTCCCAAAGGTTCTACTTGGCACAAACACTAACTAAAACATCAAACCACATCTAAACAGAGTCTAGATGAATTATTTATTACTAAAAAAGAACAAAAATAAAATTGGGTTGCCTCCCAACAAGCGCTATCGTTTAACGCCCCTAGCTAGGCATGATGATTTCAATGATGCTCACATAAAAGATAAGAATTGAAACATAAAGAGATAATCATGAAGAATATGACTAGCACATTTAAGTCTAACCCACTTCCTATGCATAGAGATTTGTGCGCAAATAACTTATGGGAACAAGAATCAACTTGCGTAGAAAGGTAAAGCAAGCAAAACTTCAAGATTTTCAACATGTAGAGAGGAAACTTGATATTATTGCAATATGTAGAAGCACATGTTCCTCTCTCATAATAATTTCCAGTAGCATCATGAATGAATTCAACAATATAACCATCACATAAATCATTCCTTTAATGATCTATAAGCATAGAACTTTTATTACTCTACACATAAGCAAATTTCTTCTCATGAATAGTAGTGGGAGCAAACTCAACAAAATAACTATCATGTGAGGCATAATCCAATTGAAAATTAAAATCATGATGATAAGTTTCATGGTTATCATTATTCTTTATAGCATACATGTCATCACAATAATCATCATAGATAGCAACTTTGTTCTCATAATCAACTGGAACCTCTTCCGAAATGGTGGATTCATCACTAAATAAAGTCATGACTTCTCCAAATCCACTTCCATAATTATCACAATAAGATTCAACACCCTCCAAAATAGTGGGATGATACGTCTCCAACGTAGCTATAATTTTTGATTGTTCCATGCTATATTATATCCTATTTTGGACATTGTTGGGCTTTATTATACACTTTTATATTATTTCTGTGACTAACCTATTAACCGGAGGCCCAGCCCAAAATTGTTATTTTTTGCCTATTTCAGAGTTTCGCAGAAAAAGAATATCAAACAAAGTCCAAACGGAATGAAACCTTCGGGAACGTGATTTTCGGAACGAACATGATCCAGAGGACTTGGACCCTACGTCAAGAAAGCAACCAGGAGGGCACGAGGTAGGGGGCGTGCCTACCCCCTCCCCCAGGCGCGCCCTCCACCCTCGTGGGGCCCACCTTGCTCCACCGACGTACTTCTTCCTCCTATATATACCTATGTACCCCTAAACTACCAGATACGGAGCCAAAACCCCAATTCCATCGTCGTAACTTTCTGTACCCATGAGATCCCATCTTGGGGCCTTTTCCGGAGCTCCGCCGGAGGGGGCATCGATCACGGAGGGCTTCTACATCAACACCATAGCCTCTCCGATGAAGTGTGAGTAGTTTACTTCAGACCTTCGGGTCCATAGTTATTAGCTAGATGGCTTCTTCTCTCTTTTTGGATCTCAATACAAAGTTCTCCCCCTCTCTTGTGGAGATCTATTCGATGTAATCTTCTTTTGCAGTGTGTTTGTTGAGACTGATGAATTGTGGGTTTATGATCAAGTTTATCTATGAACAATATTTGAATCTTCTCTGAATTCTTTTATGTATGATTGGTTATCTTTGCAAGTCTCTTCGAATTATCAGTTTGGTTTGGCCTACTAGATTGTTCTTTCTAGCAATGGGAGATTGTAACATCCCAAATTTTCAATTTGGAATGTTATGCATTAGATCATAATTGCATATCATATTTTATTGCATTTTGGGGTGATCCTAGAAATTCTACGCAACTCAAGGACCTACGGAGAGAGTTGGGGATTTCATTATTTTCATATTCGAGTTTTCTCGAATTTTGGAAAGAGGATCGTTTGATTTTAATTATTTTCTCTTTGAATATTTCTTTTTTAAAAATAAAAGAGAGAGGATAAAATGACTTCCTCAAAATAGAGAAATATCGAAGATTTAATATTAAAATAAAAAAAATTATTCGAAGTTTTATCATTATATTATTTGAATTAGGAAAAAATGTGCTTTTCAAAATTGCATTTTAGGCCCAAATAAATGTTCACCTTGTCCGGCTTATTTTTAGAGGACGAGGAAAATTTATTGAAGGATTTTTCTTTTTCTTTCTTTTTCTGCATGTCGGAATTATTTAAAAAAAGTCAAACCGACTTGGGCGGCCATGGGCAACCCGGACTCCGCCCCGCCCAGCCTTTCTAAGTCGCCACCCCACCGCAGCCCACCCCAGCCCGCGCCACCGAAACCCTAGCCGCCTCGAGCCCTCCACCACCATGGTGGTGCCCCGTCGCCGCGCCGCGCTACTTCGCTGGAGTTCGCCGGAGTTGCCGTGTATTTTTTTCATTCGGTTTTTTTAGGTAAACCCTAGATCTGCTTTTTTGAATAGATCGGTTCGGTTATTTCGGTTTAGTTTATTTAGCGGACGTTTGTCCGTATGTTCGTTTTAACAAATGGTTTTCACCGTTTAACGGCAGACAGCGAACATTCATTCGTTAGCTTGCTCGTCAGTTTTTCTTTTTCTCGGATTTTCCGTGATTATTTTCGATCGCGATTTCTGATCTGATTTTCGTTCTAGTATAACTTTTCGCTCGTTTATCGGAATCAGGCGATTCAAGCGCCTAGAGTTTTGTGTCGAAACCCTCTTTCCGTTTAATCAACTTAAACAAGTTTCTGCTAATGTAAAATTTTACTTTAGTCCAGATTAGTAAACAAAGCTTGTTTCTTTCGCAGTTTGAGTTTCATTTCTCCGTTTTATTTGATTCTTTTTGCAAACCGGAGTTCTTAAGTTGAACTTTCTTGTTAGACTTCTTATTTGAGTTTTACCCGTGCCCGTGCCTGTGCTTGATTTCTTATTGTATGCTTGTTTGATTGTGATAGAGTACCCGGAGTGCGAAGCGTGCTACATCGAGTCTCTAGGTTTTACGGATCATCAGCAAGGCAGGTAACACTTTGATCATACCTCTTTAGTACCCAGTTTTTATTGCATTAGATCAACCCTCAAACAATTGCATGGTTAGGATCTGAATAAATTGTGGGTTGGGAAGTACATGAGGTAGTACCTATTCACCAATTTCATTATCAAACCCTGGGAGTTACTTCTACGTTATGCTTATATTGCCATTCTATGCTCGTAGATGTGGATTGGGTTTGAGTGTATTCCATGACAGATTGTGAGATTGTTTACTTAATGGTTCAACTTAAGGTGGCAACTTTAATACACATCTGGGTGGATTGAGGCACCTGGGGAACCCAGTGATTGCCTATATTTTTGGAAATCCCAGGGTACCGTGTGATTTTCCTATGGACCGCCACCCAGGCTCAAAGGGATCATAAGATTATTCATGCTGGAAACTTCCTTGTGCAGCCACATGCCATTATGGGCTCTGGCATAGTTGAGTAAGTTGTGGGAAACCTTTCCATGATGGGCTACCAGATGTAGGGGATTGTAGGTGTACCGGCCTATCTATTGGTTAAGGGGACCTCTTCGAAAGGACTGTGTCTCGGTCATCCGTTTCTCAAACACCATGTAGTGCGAGAAATCCAAAGGAGGAGATCGAGTCTTGTGGGGAAAAGTGCACAAACCTCTGCAGAGTGTACGAACTAATCATGGTTAGCCGTGTCCCCTGTTATGGACATCTTGAGTATCTGGTTCTTGGATTATCATGTGGATCTCATCACTCTAAACTAATTTTGTTGGGTTAACGATTACTTTTAATTGGGACTGAGAGGGGGTTTACCTTCTCAATGTTTTCAACCAACTTTGTAGTTACATAAAATATATTCCTTTGCAGCAGGGAAAAAATTGGCTTTTCGCACAACCTATTAACCACACAGCCTCCACTAGCCATATATGCATGTAGTGATAACTTTACATTGTTCATTACTCTCTTGTGTTACAATGGCCATCATATTCCATGTGCTGACCCGTTTCGGGCTGCAACGTATCATGTTGCAGACTTTTCAGACGACGAGTAAGGAGCCTTAGGTCGTGGTATTTCACTCAGTGATGCCGTTGGAGTTGATGGACTCACTTTATCTTCCAAGTCTTTCGCTGTTATCGTATTATATGGCCTTGAGCCATATTTATTGTAATAAGTTCTCTTTTGAGACATTCGATGTAAAAAGGGTGTGATTGCTACTCTATTATAAATCCTCAAGTATGGTGCGTGTCAGCATTATCGATCCAGGGATGACACTGATGCACAGAGATCAGACTGTTTGAGGTCTGGTCGCTACAAGATGGTATCAGAGCACAGGCTGACTATAGGACACGACCACTAGCTAAAGCCCTAGATCACTACTCTCTTCTCATTTCTGACTCCTCTCCATTTTCTATTCTTTAGGATGGTAGACGCAAGGAACAAGTTCGCACAACCAGATGAAGAAACACCCTTTGGACGACACTTGAAGGAAGTCACTAGGTACCTGAACATCGGAATACCAAGCTTCACCGGGACTTACAACGCCACTTTACCAGAAGAGGAGCGCTGGATGATTCAAGTTCAAGTTCCAGGAAGGACATTTACGCCAGTCACTGAGCCCATAGAGTTTTCCTTTGATGCACCAACCTGGAGTCTAGGAAAGAGTATGGCAGCTCACATCACCATGGGACGCATTGGAGAAGTTTACCACAAGGATCTCAAGGATACTATCTACCATATTTGTGGGCGTCGAGATGAGCAATGGGAGATGATTAGCACCAGGAAGGATGGATCAATTTCAGCTTTCATATAGGAGTTAAACCAGCACATTCGTCGCCAGGAAAACCAGATGTGTGCAGGCATGATAGATCTGAAGAAGGTGATGACAAGGATCACAAAGCTTGAGGAAGAACTCAAGGAAACTCGCGAAGATTATGAGGAGGAAATCATCGTACTAGTGGAGAAGAATGACAATCTGGAAAGGAAGCTAGGAGTATTCATGGGAGACCCCACGCCAGGAGGAGAAGACGATGAACCCAAGGAGATTCGTTCTGAGGACTACATCATCATCGATGACACTGACTCGGACCCCGACGATAGTGATGATGATTATGAAGACGAAGCTGGAGCAGATATCATGGAGTCTTCGACCGATCAATATTTCTAGTTGACCACCAAAACAGTAGTAGTAGTCTACCATGTATATAGTATAGTCCAAGCACTTTGTAATGATAAGTTCTAGACCGATTGTATGCCCTTGCTTGATTGAGTGAGTGATATGATTGTGTTTGTCTCATGTGCATATGGGTAGTGTTTTCTCACTAGACCTCATTCTATTCTATTCTCTTCCCTCTAAACCCTCAGATGCCTCCGAGACGTGACCCCGGATTTTCCTTTCCACCGGAGCTCACCCAGTTGATCCAGCAGCAGAATACCCTGATGCAGTTGTTAGTTTAGAACCAAGGCAACAACAACAACAACAACCCACCACAATTTAGCCCATTTTCCGAGGTTGCAGCCGTCGATGTTTTCGAGTAGCACCGAGCCAAAAGTGGCAGATGATTGGCTCCGTAGGATTGGAAGGGAGTTAACCACTGTAGGATGCACAGATGCTAAGAGGGTGTGTTTTTTCGCGCACCAATTGGATGGACCAGCAGCCTCATGGTGGGAGAATTACACTGTCACCTATCCTATAGCCATTGTTACATGGGACCAGTTCCAGCAGGCTTTTCGCACCGCCCATGTATTGATAACCCGCAAGTATAGGGGATCGCAATAGTTTTCGAGGGCAAAGTATTCAACCCAAATTTATTGATTCGACACAAGGGTAGCCAAAGAATACTCTCAAGTATTAGCAGTTGAGTTGTCAATTCAACCACACCTGGAAACTTAAGTTCTGCAGCAAAGTGTTTAGTAGCAAAGTAATACGATAGTAGTGGTAACAGTAGCAAAAGGTAACAGTAGTAAAAGTAATGTTTTTGGTGTTTTGTAGTGATGATAGCAATAGCAAGGGAAGTAAATAAGCAAAGAACAATATATGGAAAGCTCGTAGGAAATGGATCGGTGACAGAGAATTATGCCGGATGCGGTTCATCATGTAACAATCATAACCTAGGGTGACACAGAACTAGCTCCAGTTCATTGATATAATTTAGGCATGTATTTCGAACATAGTCATACGTGCTTATCGAAAAGAACTTGCATGACATCTTTTGTCCTACCCTCCCGTGGCAGCGGGGTCCTTACGAAAACTAGGGGATATTAAGGCCTCCTTTTAATAGAGTACCAGAACAAAGCATTAACACATAGTAAATACATGAACTCCTCAAACTACGGTCATCATCGGTAAGTATCCCGATTGTTGTCACTTCGGGGTTAACGAATCATAACACATAATAGGTGACTATAGACTTGCAAGATAGGATCAAGAACACTCATATATTGATGAAAACATAATAGGTTCAGATCTGAAATCATGGCACTCGGGCCCTAGTGACATGCATTAAGCATAGCAAAGTCATAGCAACATCCATCTCAGAACATAGTGGATACTAGGGATCAAACCCTAACAAAACTAACTCGATTACATGATAGATCCCATCCAACCCATCACCGTCCAGCTAGCCTACGATGGAATTACTCATGCACGGCGGTGAGCATCATGAAATTGGTGATGGAGGATGGTTGATGATGACGATGGCGACGGATTCCCCTCTCTGGAGCCCCGAACACTCCAGATCAGCCCTCTCGAGAGGTTTTATGGCTTGGCGGCGGCTCTGTATCGTAAAACATGATGAATTCTTCTCTCTGATTTTTTCTCCGCGAAACACAATATATAGAGTTGGAGTTGGAGTCGGAGAGGCACCAGGGGGCCCACGAGGTAGGGGGCGCGCCCTAGGGGGCAGGCGCGCCCCCACCCTCGTGGAGAGGTGGTGGGCCCCCTGGCCTTCATCTTTTGTAGGTATTTTTTATATTTTCCAAAAAGTTGCTCCGTGAAGTTTCAGGTCATTCCGAGAACGTTTGTTTCTGCACATAAATAACACCATGGTAATTCTGCTGAAAACAGCGTCAGTCCGGGTTAGTTCCATTCAAATCATGCAAGTTAGAGTCCAAAACAAGGGCAAAAGTTTTTGGAAAAGTAGATACGACGGAGACGTATCAACTCCCCCAAGCTTAAACCTTTTCTTGTCCTCAAGAAATTCAATTGACAACTAAAAGTGATAAAGAAAAACTTTTACAAACTCTATTTGCTCTTGTTGCTGTAAATATGTAAAGCCAGCATTCAAGTTTTCAGCAAAGATTATAACTAACCACATTCACAATAACGCTCAGGTCTCAAGTTTACTCATATCAATAGCATAATCAACTAGCGAGCAATAATAATAAATCTCGGATGACAACACTTTCTCAAGACAATCATAATATGATATAACAAGATGGCATCTCGCTAGCCCTTTCTGAGACCGCAAAACATAAATGCAGAGCACCTTTAAAGACCAAGGACTGACTAGACATTGTAATTCATGGTAAAAGAGATCCAGTCAAGTCATACTCAATGTAAATTAACAGTAATGAATGCAAATGACAGCGGTGCTCTCCAACTGGTGCTTTTTAATAAGAGGATGATGACTCAGCATAAAAGTAAATAGATATGCCCTTCATAGAGGGAAGCAGGAATTTGTAGAGGTGCCGGAGCTCAGTTTTGAAACAGAGGTGAATAATACTTTGAGCGGTATACTTTCATTGTCAACATAACAACCAAGAGATGGTGATATCTTCCATGCTACACACATTATAGGCGGTTCCCAAACAGAATGGTAAAGTTTATACCCCCCTTCCACCAACAAGCATCAATCCATGGCTTGCTCGAAACAATGAGTGCCTCCAACTAACAAGAGTCCTAGGGTGAGTTTTGTTTGCAATTATTTTGATTTAGTTTGCATAAAGCGTGGGACTGGGCATCCCGGTGACCAACCATTTATCTCGTGAGTGAGGAGCGGAGTCCACTCCTCTTGAGAATAACCCGCCTAACATGGAAGATACACACAACCCTAGTTGATACATGAGCTATTCGAGCATACAAAACAGGATATTTATTTGAAGGTTTAGAGTTTGGCACATACAAATTTACTTGGAACGACATGTAGATACCATATATAGGTAGGTATAGTGGACTCATGTGGAATAACTTTGGGATTTAAGGGATTGGATGCACAGGAAGTATTCCTGCTTAGTACAGGTGAAGGCTAGCAAAAGACTGGGAAGCGACCAGCTAGAGAGCGACAACAGTCATGAACATGCATTAAAATTAATCAACACCGAATGCAAGCATGAGTAGGATATAATCCACCATGAATATAAATATCGTGAAGGCTATGTTGATTTTGTTTCAACTACATGCGTGAACATGCACCAAGTCAAGTCACTTAAATCATTCAGAGGAGGATACCACCCTATCATACCACATCATAACCATCTCAATAGCATGTTGGCACGCAAGGTAAACCATTATAACTCATAGCTAATCAAGCATGGCACAAGAAACTATGATCTCTAGTTGTCATTGCAAACATGTTTATTCATAATAGGCTGAATCAGGAACGATGAACTAATCATGTTTACAAAAACAAAAGAGGTCAAGTTCATACCAGCTTTTCTCATCTCAGTCAGTCCATCATATATTGTCATAATTGCCTTTCACTTGCACGACCGAATGATGTGAATAATAAATATAATAATAATAGTGCACGTGCATTGGACTAAGCTGGAATCTGCAAGCATTCAATAAAAAGGAGAAGACAAGGCAATATGGCTCTTTTGTCAGATCAACAATTATGCATATAAGAGCCACTTCAACAATTTAATGATGGTCTTCTCCTATCGACCCCCAAAGAAAAGAAAAGAAATAAAACTATTTACACAGGAAAGCTCCCAACAAGCAAAAGAAGAACAGGAAATATTTTTGGGTTTTCTTTTTAATTACTACTACAAGTATGGAAATTAAAACTAGCTAGAAGGTACACCTAATTTTTTTGGTTTTTCTTAAGGTTTATTAAACACACAAGAAGAAAGCATAAAAAGGAAAATAAACTAGCATGGATGATACAATGAAAAAGTATGAGCACCGACATCTAGCAATGAGTGTGTGAACATAAATGTAATGTTGGTGGGAAATACGTATTCCCCCAAGCTTAGGCTTTTGGCCTAAGTTGGTCTATGGCCATGGCTGGCCTGGCGGGTATCCATAATAATAGTTGGGGTTGTACTACGATGCAGCGGCTATCGCCTGCTGAGCTGCAGCGTGGCGACGAGTGGCCTCCGCTCTCCTCTCGTACTCATCTGCCTCCTCTCTGGTAATAGTATATCTTCCTTTTTGCCTGATGATCAAAGAAGGCAGGAGCAGGGAGAGTAATATGGACAGCACGACGTCTGTCAAAGATTAGTCGATACTGGAGAGGTGATTCAATTCCTCTCGACAAACTGGTGGTGAACTATAGCATTAAAGTCCAGGTAAGCAGGAGGTAATTCAATATCATCTTCGCGTATGGCTATACCAAGAAAATTAGCTATGCGGGTTGAATAAATTCCTCCAAAGAAATCTCCATTAAATCTATTAAGATGCAACCTACGTGCAACAATGGCTCCCAAATTATAAGATTTGTCTCCTAACACATCACTCCTAAGAATACCGAGGTCAGGGACACACATGTGACATGCCTCATCTTTACCATTAATGCATCTACCTATGAAGAGACCAAAATAATGTATAGCAGGAAAGTGAATGCTCCCTATGGTAGCTTGTGTAATATCTCTAGATTCTCCCACAGTTATGCTAGCAAGAAAAACTCTAAATTCAGATTTGTGAGGATCCCTTATACTACCCCATTGTGGAAGTTTGCAAGCAGTGGTAAAATTCTCTAAGTCCATAGTATAAGAATTTTCATAAAGATCAAATAGGTCAGTTGGAGAATTACGTGAAGATGAAAATTCAAACCTCCTCACAAAGGTACTAGTGAGATTGTGATACTGACTGCACTTCTCTTCCTCAAAGCTCACAAGATCGGCGTTACGCAAATATGCGTTGAATTCTTCCTTAATTCCTGCTCGATCCATAAAATTTTCAGAAGGCCACTCACAAGGACACACTGGAGCGTCTCTTGGTGGCTCTTCATCAACATCACGCATTGCAAGCCTGTGTCCTTGCTTCCTTGAGGAACCACCTTGGAACATTTTCCTAAGCATTTTTCTTTCTCTGAAAAATTCTGAAAATTTTTAGTATCTTCAAAATAAAATTAGACCAAACTCAATAATATTGATAGCAACTACTCCTACAAGTGCCTACGGCCTATATCATGCATCAAAACTACTTTTGACCATATAAATTTGACATGCAAGCTCAAGAACAGGGTCACCTAAGCAGCAAAAATTTGCAATTAATAAAGCACTAGAACAAAAACTAATTGGACCAATGGAGGAGTCACATACCAAGGAACAATCTCCCCAAGCAGTTTTGTGAGAGGTGCTTTGAGCAAGGAGATTGAAAATGGCAGCAAAATGAGCTAGAACTCATGCTTGAGCTGGATATTCGTGTTTGGGGGAGGAAGAAGGAGTGTGTGGGTGAAAGGATAAGTGGAGGAGGGCCACCGTGGGCCCACGAGGCAGGGGGCGCGCCCAGGGGGCCAGTGCGCGCCCTCCACCCTCGTGGGTAGGTGGTTGACCCCCCTGTTGTGTTCTCAGTGCCAAATATTCTCAAATATTCTAGAAAAAATCATATTTAAATTTCAGGGCATTTGGAGAAGTTCTATTTTCGGGGTATTTTTATATTGCACGGATAATCAGAGATAACAGACAGAAAAATATTTATTTTTATTTTATTTAATATAAATAACAGAAAGTAAAAGTGGTATACAGAAGGTTGTGCCTTCTAGTTTCATCCATCTCATGCTCATCAAAAGGAATCCACTAACAAGGTTGATCAAGTATTGTTAACGAACTTACTCCGAATAACATGGAACCGGAGAAATTTTGAATAACACTATGTTACATCAACGGGGGTATGCACATCCCCAATAATAAGAATATCATATTTCTTCTTGACAGTAGGAAGAGGAAATTCAAAACCTCCAAATATAATCGATGGATTTTTTCCAATAGAATTGATACTGTGGACTTGAGGTTGTTTCCTCGGAAAGTGTACCGTATGCTCATTACCATTAACATGAAAAGTGACATTGACTTTAGTGCAATCAATAACAGCCCCAACAGTATTCAAAAAGGGTCTTCCAAGAATAATAGACATACTATCGTCCTCGGGAATATCAAGAATAACAAAGTCAGTTAAAATAGTAACGTTTGCAACTACAACAGGCACATCCTCACAAATACGGATAGGTATAGCAGTTGATTTATCAGCCATTTGCAAAGATATTTTAGTAGGTGTCAACTTATTCAAATCAAGTCTACGATATAAAGAGAGAGGCATAACACTAACACCGGCTCCAAGATCAAATAAAGCAATTTTAACATAGTTTCTTTTAATAGAGCATGGTATAGTGGGTACACCGGGATCTCCAAGTTTCTTAGGTATTCCACCCTTAAAAGTATAATTAGCAAGCATGGTGGAAATTTCAGCTTCCAGTATCTTTCTTTTATTTGTAACAATTTCTTTCATATACTTAGCATAAGGATTCATTTTGAGCATATCAGTTAATCGCATACGCAAAAAGATAGGTCTAATCATTTCAGCAAAGCGCTCAAAATCCTCATCATCTTTTTTCTTGGATGGTTTGGGAGGAAAAGGCATGGGTTCATGAACCCATGGTTCTCTTTCTTTACCGTGTTTCCTAGAAACAAAGTCTTTCTTATCATAACGTTGATTCTTTGATTGTGGGTTATGAAGATCAACAGCAGGTTCAATTTCTATATCATTATCATTACTAGGTTGAGCATCATCATGAGCATTATCATTAACATTATTACTAGTTTCAAGTTCATTACCAAATTGTGTTTCAGCATCAAAAATAGAAATATCATTTGGATTCTCAGGTGTTCAGTAATAGGTTCACTAGAAGCATGCAAAGTCCTATCATTTTTTCTTTTTCTTCCTTTTAGAAGGACTAGGTGCATCTATATTATTTCTCTGAGAATCTTGCTCAATTCTCTTAGGATGGCCTTCAGGATACAAAGGTTCCTGAGTCATTCTACCAATTCTAGTAGCCACTCTAACAACATTATCATTATTCTTACTATTCAATTCATTGAGCAAATCATTTTGAGCTTTAAGTACTTGTGCTACTTGAGTGGTAACCATAGAAGCATGATTACTAATAAGTTTAAGTTCACCTTTGACACTAGCCATATAATCACCCAAGTGTTCAAGCATATTTGAATTGTATTTCAATTGTTTACCAAAATAAGCATTAAAGTCTTCTTGCTTAGCCATAAATTTATCAAACTCATCTAAGCATGGGCTGGCAAACTTAGTAAATGGGATTTCAGCTTTATCATGTCTATAGAGAGAATTTACCTTTACTACCTGTGTTGGGTTATCAAGACCATGAGTTTCTTCAATAGGTGATGGATCAAGATCATATGTTCCTTCAACGGGCGGTAAATTAAGACCGTGTATTTCTTTAATAGGAGGTAAATTCTTAACATCTTCAGCTTTAATACCTTTTTCTTTCATAGATTTCTTTGCCTCTTGTATATCTTCAGGAATGAGAAATAGAATACCCCTTTTCTTCGGAGTTGGTTTAGGAACAGGCTCAGGAATTGGCTCCGGGGTGTCCAATTATTTTCATTTGTCAACATATTATTCAATAGGATTTCAGCTTCATCTGCCGTTCTTTCCCTGAAAACAGAACCAGCACAACTATCCAGGTAATCTCTGGAGGCATCGGTTAGTCCATTATAAAAGATATCAAGTATTTTATTTTTCTTAAGAGGATGATCAGGCAAAGCATTAAGTAATTGGAGAAGCCTCCCCCAAGCTTGTGGGAGACTCTCTTCTTTAATTTGCACAAAATTATATATATATCCCTTAAAGCAGCTTGTTTCTTATGAGCAGGGAAATATTTAGCAGAGAAGTAATAAATCATATCCTGGGGACTACGCACACAACTAGGATCAAGAGAATTAAACCATATCTTAGCATCACCCTTTCATGACAACAGAAATATTTTAAGGATATAAAAGTAGCGAGCTCTCTCATCCTTAGTGAACAGGGTAGCTATATCATTTAATTTAGTAAGATGTGCCACAACAGTTTCACATTCATAGCCATGAAAAGGATCAGATTCAACCAAAGTAATTATATCAGGATCAACAGAGAATTCATAATCCTTATCGGTAACATAGATAGGTGAAGTAGCAAAAGCAGGGCCAGGTTTCATTCTAGCATTTAGAGATTGCTTGTTCCATTTAGCTAATAACCCCTTAAGTTCGTATCTATCTTTGCAAGCTAAAATAGCTAAAGAGGCTTCTTGATCAAAAACATAACCCTCAGGAATAACAAGTGATTCTTCATCATCACTTTCATCAGTATTATCAGATTCAATATTTTTAATCTCTCTAGCCCTAGCAAGTTGTTCATCAAGAAATTCACCAAGTGGCATGGTAGTATCAAGCATAGAAGTAGTTTCATCATAAGTATCATGTATAGCAGAAGTAGCATCATCAATAACATGCGACATATCAGAACGAATAGCAGAAGTAGGTTTAGGTGTCACAAGCTTAATCAAAACAGAAGGTGAATCAAGTGCAGAGCTAGATGGCAGTTCCTTACCTCCCCTCGTAGTTGAGGGATAAATCTTGGTTCTTGGGTCTTTCAAGTTCTTCATAATGATAAGCAGATATAAATTCCAAGTGACTCAAAGAATAGAGTTATGCTCCCTGGCAATGGCGCTAGAAAATAGTATTGATCGCCCACAAGTATAGGGGATCGCAAAAGTTTTCGAGGGTAAAGTATTCAACCCAAATTTATTGATTCGACACAAGGGGAGCCAAAGAATACTCTCAAGTATTAGCAGCTGAGTTTTCAATTCAACCACACCTGGAAACTTAATATCTGCAGCAAAGTGTTTAGTAGCAAAGTAATATGATAGTAGTGGTAACGGTAGCAAAAGGTAACAGTAGTAAAAGTAATGTTTTTGGTATTTGTAGTGATGATAGCAATAGCAACGGAAAGCAAATAAGCGAAGAACAATATATGGAAAGCTCGTAGGAAATGGATCGGTGACAGAGAATTATGCCGGATGCGGTTCATCATGTAACAGTCATAACCTAGGGTGACACAGAACTAGCTCCAGTTCATTGATATAATGTAGGCATGTATTCCGAACATAGTCATACGTGCTTATGGAAAATAACTTGCATGAAATCTTTTGTCCTACCCTCCTGCGGCAGCGGGGTCCTTACAGAAACTAAGGGATATTAAGGCCCCCTTTTAATAGAGTACCGGAACAAAGCATTAACACATAGTAAATACATGAACTCCTCAAACTATGGTCATCACCGGTAAGTATCCCGATTATTGTCACTTCGGGGTTAACGGATCATAACACATAATAGGTGACTATAGACTTGCAAGATAGGATCAAGAACACTCATATATTGATGAAAACATAATAGGTTCATATCTGAAATCATGGCACTCGGGCCCTAGTGACAAGCATTAAGCATAGCAAAGTCATAGCAACATCCATCTCAGGACATAGTGGATACTAGGGATCAAACCCTAACAAAACCAACTCGATTACATGATAGATCCCATCCAACCCATCACCGTCCAGCAAGCCTACGATGGAATTACTCACGCACTGCGGTGAGCATCATGAAATTGGTGATGGAGGATGGTTGATGATGATGATGGCGACGGATTCCCCTCTTCGGAGCCCCAAACAGACTCCAGATCAACCCTCCTGAGAGGTTTTAGGGCTTGGCGGTGGCTCCGTATCGTAAAACGTGATGAATTCTTCTCTATGATTTTTTCTCCCCGAAACACAATATATAGAGTTGGAGTTGGAGTCCGCGGGCCCTAGGGGGGCAGGAGCGCCCCCCACCCTCGTGGAGAGGTGGTGGCCCCCCCGGCCTTCATCTTTTGTAGGTATTTTTTATATTTTCCTAAAATTTGCTCCGTGAAGTTTCAGTTCATTCCGAGAACGTTTGTTTTTGCACATTTAATAACACCATGGTAATTCTACTGAAAACAGCGTCAGTCCGGGTTAGTTCCATTCAAATCATGCAAGTTAGAGTCCAAAACAAGGGCAAAAGTGTTTGGAAAAGTAGATACGACGGAGACGTATCATGTATCAGTAGGAGCTATGGCCATAAAGAAGCGTGAGTTTTGCAACTTACGCCAAGGAGGACGCATAGTTAGCCAGTATGTGGATGACTTTAGCAAGCTAGCCCGTTATGCCCCAAACGATGTTGCTACGGATGCGGCTAAGCAGGAGAAGTTTTTGGAGGGATTGAATGATGAGCCGAGCATGCAGTTTATGGTAGCAACCTTTAATAACTACCAAAAGTTCGTAGATAGAGCTCTAATGATTGAAGGGAAGCAGCAGCAGATTGATAACCGCAAGAGGAAGTATGGACAAGGGAAGCATAATTCAGGATCTCAGCAGAGACCCCGTTTCACCCCGAACTCGGGAGGACTTGTGCATAACCATGGAGGCCACACTCACAATTGAGGAAGTTCACACAACCATAGCGGCTCCAAGAATGCTAATGGAGGAAGCAACGGACAAAACCGTTCCAACCCATCAACGCCCGTCAAGAAAGATCTAAGCCACGTTACTTGCTACAAGTGCCAGAAGACCAGACATTACGCCAATGAATGTCCTGAAGCTAAGAACGGAAATGGCAATGGAAGCTCTGGGAAGAAGCCCAACCCTTTCAACAGGGGACAAGTGAACCACGTTAACATGGAGGAGATTGAAGCCCGGCCAGATGCAGTAATAGGTAAGTTTTTTGTTGAGTCTTTTACTGCAGTCGTACTTTTCAATACTGGTGCATCGCATTCATACATATCAAGGGGATTTGTGGATAAGTATAAACTGCCCACCAAAGTTCTTAGTACACCTATGTTAGTGAGCTCGCCAGGAGCAGAGTATATGGCAAGCCAAGTATGTTTTCAGATACCGTTGGCCATAGGTAGGCACGTTTTCTCCTCAGACCTGATAATTCTGGAGTCGCAAGGTTTGGATGTGATTCTGGGTATGGATTGGCTATCGATGTATGGAGGAAACATCGATTGCGCTAGTAAGTCGATTTTGCTGACCACCCCAGAAGGAAGAAGGATCAAGTATGTATCCCGACATTTGCCGATTAGGACTGAAGCAAATTCCTTAACAGGAGTTGTACAGGAGGAAGTACCAGTGGTAAAGGATTTCCCGGATGTATTTCCGGAAGAGTTGCCAGGCATGCCACCAGATAGAGACATAGAGTTTTTGATTGAGCTTTTGCCAGGCACAGGGCCAATATCTAAGAGACCGTACAGGATGCCCGCACAGAATTTAGAGGAAATTAAGAAATAGATTAAGGAGTTATTGGAAAAAGGATATATTCGCCCAAGTTCGTCACCTTGGGGATCACCAGTACTTCTAGTGGAGAAGAACGATGGATCGTTAAGGATGGTTGTTGATTATCGGGGATTGAATGAAGTAACGATCAAGAACAAGTATCCACTGCCTATGATCAATGATTTGTTTGATCAGCTGCAAGGAGCTAAGGTGTTTTCCAAGATTGATCTGCGATCAGGGTTACCACCAGTTGAAGATTCGAGAGCAGGATATACCTAAGACAGCTTTTACCACAAGGTACGGGCTATATGAGTATACAGTTATGTCATTTGGCTTGACTTACCCACCTGCTTATTTTATGAACATGATGAACAAGGTGTTTATGGAGTTTCTGGATAAGTTCGTCATAGTGTTCATAGATGATATTTTGGTCTACTCGAAAAATGAAGAGGAGCATAAGGAGCACTTGTGTTTGGTACTTGGGAAGCTCAGAGAACATCAGCTATACGCCAAGTTCAACAAACGTGATTTTTGGTTGAAGGAAGTTGGATTCCTTGGACATGTTATATCCGGAGAAGGAATAGTAGTAGACCCCAACAAAGTCGTCACTGTGACAAATTGGGAGGCACCCACGTCCGTTGGAGAGATCCGGAGCTTTCTTGGACTCGCAGGATACTACCGGAGGTTCATTAAAAATTTCTCGAAGATTGCAAAGCCTATGACAGAGTTGTTAAAGAAGGACACCAAATTCAAATGGACTGAGGAATGTGAGGCCAGTTTTCAGGAATTGAAGAAACGATTGGTTACATCACCAGTGTTGATTCTGCCAGATCAACGCAAGGATTATGAAGTGTATTGCGACACCTCTTGTCGAGGACTTGGAGCAGTGCTTATGCAGGAAGGAAGAGTTGTCTCATATGCCTCACGATAGCTTAAAACCCATGAGTTAAATTATGCTATGCATGATTTGGAGTTAGCAACCGTAGTGCATGCATTGAAAACTTGGAGACATTTTCTCATTGGAAACCATTGTGAGGTATACACGGATCACAAGCGTTTGAAGTATATCTTCACACATAAGGAGTTGAATCTCAGGCAGAGGAGATGGTTGGAACTCATTAAGGATTATGACATGAAGTTGCACTATCATCCCAGAAAGGCTAAAGTAGTAGCCGATGCGTTGAGCCGCAAGAGTCATGTCAATACACTCATGACCGGAGAGTTACCCAAGGAGTTAGCAGAAGGCCTTCGTGAGCTACGTTTGGAGATAGTTCGGAGAGGTTATGTAGCAGCTTTGGAGATTCGGTCTACTTTGATGGATAAGATCAGAGAAGCGCAGAAGACGGACAAGGAGATCACTGAGATAAAGGAAAGGATGAGCAAAGGAAAAGCCAAGGGATTTCGGGAGGATGAACACGATACCTTATGGTTTGAGGACCGCGTA
Organism: Triticum dicoccoides; assembly: GCF_002162155.2. Taxonomy (NCBI): domain Eukaryota; kingdom Viridiplantae; phylum Streptophyta; class Magnoliopsida; order Poales; family Poaceae; genus Triticum; species Triticum dicoccoides. The sequence goes on along the minus strand of NC_041388.1, from coordinate 142,676,703 downwards.
TATGTACCAAATGATCAGGAGATCAGGAAGCCGATTTTGCAGGAGGCCCATGACTCACCATATTCGATTCACCCAGGAAATACCAAGATGTACCTGGATCTGAAAGATAGATTCTGGTGGACCAGAATGAAGAAGGATATTGCGGAGTATGTAGCAGTTTGTGATGTATGTCAGAGAGTGAAGGCAGAACATCAGAAGCCAGCAAGATTGCTGCAACCATTGCCGATACCCGAATGGAAGTGGGATAAACTAGGCATGGACTTTATCATGGGATTACCTAGGACTCGTACAGGCTATGACTCGATACGGGTTGTAGTCGATCGTTTGACGAAGGTAGCCCATTTCATCCCAGTAAACACCACGTACACCAGTGCTAAGTTGGCAAAGATATACATGACCAGGATCGTATGTTTGCACGGAGTTCTGAGAACAATTGTATCAAATAGAGGAACCCAGTTTACCTCAAAGTTTTGGAATCAGTTGCATGAAACATTGGGAACCAGACTGGAGTTCAGTACAGCTTTTCACCCGCAAATAGATGGACAGACCGAGAGAGTCAACCAGATTCTGGAGGATATGCTGAGAGCTTGTGCATTAGATTATGGATCTAGTTGGGATGACAACTTGCCATGCGTAGAGTTCTCATACAACAACAGTTACCAAGCTAGTTTTAAGATGGGCCCTTTCGAAGCATTGTACAGAAGGAGGTGCAGAACACCGTTGTTATGGGATGAAGTTGGAGACCTATAGTTGTTTGGACCAGATTTGATTAAAGAATCAGAAGAGAAAGTTAAACTGATTCGTGATAGACTCCAGGTAGCCCAGTCCAGGAAGAAGAGCTATGCGGATTCTAAACGCAAGGAGACAGCCTACGAAGTTGGAGACAGAGTGTATCTTCGGGTATCACCACTCCGAGGAGTTAAGCGCTTTGGAGTTAAGGGAAAGTTAGCACCACTATTTGTGGGACCATACAAGGTTTTGGAACGTATGGGAGAAGTTGCTTACAAGTTTGTAACATCCCAAATTTTCAATTTGGAATGTTATACATAGGTCATCATTACATATTATATTTTATTGCATTTTGGCTTGATCCTCGAAATCCTAAGCAACTCAAGGACCCTCGGAGAGAGTTGGGGATTTCCCTGTTTTTATATTTGAGTTTTATCAAATATTGAAACGAGGATTTTAGGTTTTAATTATTTTTCTCTCCGAAAATATTTCATATTAAAATATATGAGAGGAGATAATATGACTTCTCCAAAATAAATGAAATATTGGTGGAAAAACATTAAAATCAAATATTTGATTTTATCTGGAGATTATTGCTATTTTATTTGAATTAGAAAATTGCACGTTTTTCAAAGTTGCATTTTAGGGCCAAGAAAATGTTCATCTTGTTCTAAATATTTTATTTAGATGGTGAAAATTTGTTTTGGAATTTTTAGATTTTTGTTTTATTTTCTAGGATTTATTTGGTTTCGGCAAAATTATTTAAAAAAACGCGCAGCGCCCGACTGGGCCAAGGCCCAGCTGAGCCAGGCCGCCGGCCTGCCTGCCTCGCCGCCGCCTCCCACGCCGAGTCCGGCCGGGACTCCGCCACGCGCCGCCTTGCCCCCTCCTTCAAGCCGCCGTCGCCCCTCCCCTTATAAGCCAGATCCCGGGGCCCCTTGGACCCCAAGCCATCGCCCTCCGCCCCGTCGCCCGCAAGTCACCGCTGCCGCCACCGCTCGCCGCTGCCGCCGCACCTCGCCGCCCCGCCGCGGAAGCCGCCGGAGCCAGAGGTATACGCCGCCGCCGCCGGTTTTCTCTAGAAAACTGATCCGGTTTTTTTAAGAAACCCTAGTTCGTTTTTTTAAATCAGTTTGCCGGTTTTTCTCGGCTTAGTTACTTTGCAGACGTTCGTCCGTACGTTCGTCATAACGAATGTGTTCACTGATGACCCACAAGTATAGGGGTCTATCTTAGTCCTTTCGATAACTAAGAGTGTCGAACCCAACGAGGAGCAGAAGGAAATGATAAGCGGTTTCCAGCAAGGTATTCTCTGCAAGTACTGAAATAAGTGGTAACAGATAGTTTTGTGATAGGATAATTTGTAACAAGCAACAAGTAACAAAAGTAAATAAAGTGCAGTAAGGTGGCCCAATCCTTTTTATAGCAAAGGACAAGCCTGGACAAACTCTTATATAGTGAAAAGCGCTCCCAAGGACACATGGGAATATCATCAAGCTAGTTTTCATCACGTTCATATGATTCACGTTCGGTACTTTGATAATTTGGTATGTGGGTGGACCGGTGCTTTGGTACTGTCCCTACTTGAATGAGCATCTGACTTATGATTAACCTCTATTGCAAGCATCCGCAACTACAACAAAAGTATTAAGGTAACCCTAACCATAGCATGAAACATATGGATCCAAATCAGCCCCTTACGAAGCAACGCATAAACTAGGGTTTAAGCTTATGTCACTCTAGCAACCCATCATCTACTTATTACTTCCCAATGCTTTCCTCTAGGCCCAAATATTGTAAAGTGTTATGTAGTCGACATTCACATAACACCACTAGAGGAGAGACAACATACAACTCATCAAAATATCGAACGAATACCAAATTCACATGTCTACTAATAGCAAGACTTCTCCCATGTCCTCAGTAACAAACATAACTACTCACAAAGCATAATCATGTTCATAATCAGAGGGGTATTAATATGCATATAGGATCTGAGCATATGATCTTCCACCAAATAAACCAACTAGCATCAACTACAAGGAGTAATTAACACTGCTAGCAACCTACTAGTACCAATCCCGGACTTGAGGACAAGAATTGGATACAAGAGATGAACTAGGGTTTTGAGAGGAGATGATGCTGATGAAGATGTTGATGGAGATTTCCCTCTCCCGATGAGAGGAGCGTTGGTGATGACGATGGCGATGATTTCCCCCTCCCGGAGGGAAGTTTCCCCGGCAGAACAGCTCCGCCAGAGCCCTAGATTGGTTCCGCCAAGGTTCCGCCTCATGGCGGCGGAGTTTCGTCCGAGAAGATGGCTTATGATTTTTTTTCTCATCGAAAGACTTCATATAGCAGAAGATGGCCACCGGAGGGCCACCAGGGGGCCCACGAGGTAGGGGGCGCACCCCCCACCCTCGTGGGCAGGGTGTGGCCCCCCTGGTGAACTTCTTCCGCTGAGTATTTTTTATATATTCTGAAAACATCTTCCATGAAGTTTCAGGACTTTTGGAGCTATGCAGAATAGGTCTCTAATATTTGCTCCTTTTCCAGCCCAGAATCCTAGCTGTCGGCATTCTCCCTCTTTATGTAAACCTTGTAAAATAAGAGAGAATAGGCATAAGTATTGTGACATAATGTGTAATAACAACCCATAATGCAATAAATATCGATATAAAAGCATGATGCAAAATGGACGTATCAACTCCCCCAAGCTTAGACTTCGCTTGTCCTCAAGCGAAAGCCGAAATCGAAAAATATGTCCACATGTTTAGAGATAGATGTGTCGATAAAAAATAAAATACGGACATGAGGGCATCATGATCATTCTTAGAAAAGCAACTTATATAATTCTTGTCATATGATTTCTTATGCTAGAGTAATAATTCAATCACAATTTCAAGTATGAATCGTAAGCTTCATTGAAAACTAACAAACTATAATCTCAGTCATTGGAGCAATTGCAATTTATCATAACATAGGAAAGAGTCAATGTATAAGAGCTTTTCAGCAAGCCCACATACTCAACTATCATATAGTCTTTCACAATTGCTGACACTCACGCAATACTTAAGGTTATGGAGTTTTAGTTGGACACAGAGAAAGATAGGGGCTTATAGTTTTGCCTCCCAACGTTTTACCTCAAGGGTAATGTCAACAATAATAGTTCATGGAAACTCACATCCAATTAGCCATATATAACATGATCTTTCCAACATACTGTGCTTGCCAAAGGATAAAATGTAAAAAGGAAGGGTGAAGGTCACCATGACTCTTATGAAATGTAGGAGATAGAAGTAAAAGATAAGCCCTTCGCAGAGGGAAGCAGAGGTTGTCATGCGCTTTTATAGTTGGATGCACAAAATCTTAATGCGAAAGAACGTCAATTTATATTGCCACTTGTGATATGGACCTTTATTATGCAATATGTCGCTTTTATTTCTTCCATATCACACGATCGAATAAAGCTTATTTTCTCCCACACTAATAGCTCATGCATATTTAGAGAGCAATTTTTATTGCTTGCACCGATGACAACTTACTTGGAGGATCTTACTCAATCCATAGGTAGGTACGGTGGACTCTCATGGCAAAACTGTTTAAGGGTATTTGGAAGCACAAGTAGTATCTCTACTTGGTGTGATGAATTTGGCTAGCATGAGGGGAAAGGCAAGCTCAACCATGTTGGATGATCCATGACCATATAATTTATCTCATATGTAAGAAAACATAACCCTTACGTTATCTTCCTTGTCCAACGTCAACTCTTTAGCATGTCATATTTTAATGAGTGCTAACAATCATAAAAGATGTCCAAGATAGTATATTTATATGTGAAGACCTCTCTTTCTTTATTACTTCCTATTAATTGCAACGATGACCAAAACTATGTTTGTCAATTCTCAACAACTTTTATTCATCATAGTTTTTCTATGTGATCTCATTACTCTCCACAAGATCCACATGATCTCTTTGTTTATTTTTATTTCTTTCTATTTTATTTTATTCCCTTAGGATCATGGAAAAATAATCAAGCCCTTGACTCAACACTAATCTTTATTATATAACCCACGGACTCGATTACATAGAGGAATTATAAAGCAAAACTCACAACTAGATCATACTACGAACTTTTATTCTACTGGATCAAGATATTACCAAAAGGATCGAACTAAGAAAAACGGTAAAGATAAAAGTGATGGTGATACGATACCGGGGCACTCCCCCAAGCTTGGCAGTTACCAAGGGGAGTGCCCATACCCATGTGATTATGTCTCTCTTTTCGGGGATGGTGATGTGATATTCTTGGCGATGATGCCCCTCAGGATACGATTCTCCTCCTCGAGCCTATTGACTTGCTGCTTGAGGTCCATTATTTCCTTTCGGAGTTTTCCTGTAACAACCAAAGCTCCCTCCACCCAAGGGTGCTGCATAGCTGCGGGAGAACCAGTAACACTCTTTTTCATATTCTCACAAGAAAGAAATCTAACATTGGAAGGGATAACCGAGTTTGGAATAGCCGAGCTCTTCAGTTCTCCCATTCTGAATCCAGCTCGGAAGTGGGAAGTGACCTCATGATCCTCTTCCATGGCATCTATCCTCTTCAAATTAGCCTCCATCTCTTCCTCCATGGCTGGCCCAAAGAGGTCAACATTGTTGTTTGTCATTGATCTCGGTGCCGGATGAGACACCCGGCTCTCCCCGACTGACTCTTGCGAAGACATCTTGCTCTAATCTGCAGCCGCAACAGCTCGAAACAAAAATAGGAGATTTTTTCGTGATACGGGAGTCAAAACCCCCGGGAGATTATATAATGAATTTTTACCAACCAAAATACGTGTCGTGTACAGAAACGGAGTTCGGAGAGCACACGAGGTGCCCACGAGGTAGGGGCGCGCACCCAGGGGGGTAGGGCACGCCCTCCACCCTTGTGGAGCCCTTGTGTCCTTCCCGGACTGCTTCTTATTTTTCTATTTTTCTAAATATTCCAAAATGGAGAAATATTGCCTTAAAAACTGCTTTGGAGTCGGTTTACTTACCGTACCACATACCTATTCCTTTTCGGAGTCTGAAACATTCCGGAAAGTGTCCCTTATGTATTCCTCCGGGTTTACGGTTTCAATAACATTGGTTTCAACATTTATGGGATTACCTGAGATATAATGTTTGATTCTTTGACCGTTCACCACCTTCGGATTTGTGCCTTCGAAGTTGTTGATTTTTATGGCACCATAATGATAGACCTCCTCGATAACGTAAGGACCTTCCCATTTAGAGAGAAGTTTTCCTGCAAAAAATCTTAAACAAGAGTTGTATAGCAATACATAATCACCTACATTAAACTCACGCTTTTGTATCCTTTTATCATGCCATCTTTTAACTTTTTCTTTAAACAACTTGGCATTTTCGTAGGCTTGGGTTCTCCATTCATCGAGTCAGCTAATATCAAATAACCTATTCTCATCGGCAAGTTTAAAATCATAGTTGAGCTCTTTAATAGCCCAATATGCGTTGTGTTCTAGTTCAAGAGGTAAGTGACATGCTTTTCCATAAACCATTTTATACGGAGACATACCCATAGGATTTTTATATGCAGTTCTATAGGCCCATAATGCATCATCAAGTTTCTTGGACCAATTCTTTGTAGATCTATTAACAGTCTTTTGCAAAATTAATTTGAGCTCTCTATTACTCAATTCTACTTGACCACTAGACTGAGGGTGATAAGGGGATGCAATTCTATGATTAACATCATACTTAGCAAGCATTTTACGGAAAGCACCATGAATAAAATGTGAACCACCATCAGTCATTAAATATCTAGGGACTCCAAATCTTGGAAAAATAACTTCTTTAAGCATTTTAATAGAAGTGTTATGATCAGCACTACTAGTTGGAATAGCTTCTACCCACTTAGTAATGTAATCAACAGCAACTAAAATATGTGTATATGAAAGTGCAACTATCCCTAGGTGGTTTTGGTAATTCATAACAACATATAGCTCATTGAGCTAATGCTATTCCAAGATGACTATTTCAGGAAAGCTCAATGATTGGCATGGCATGGATGTGAAAGTGGAACCCTCAAAATGCTAAGGACAAAGGATTGGCTCAAGCTCAAAAGCTCAAGACTCTTCATTTTATATTTTAGTGATCCAAGATCACATTGAGTCTTTAGGAAAAGCCAATACTATCAAGGAGGGATGAGGTGTTGCTTAATGAGCCTCTTGCTTCATGTGCTTAGTGATATGCTCCAAAACCCTCAACTACTTTCCCATATCCACATATGACCTAAACCCTAAGCCAAACTCGGTCCTACCGATTCTTTCTATCCGGCGCCACCGAGTTTCACTTGTCATAAGCCACTGCCAAACCCTAGCAATTCGGTTCTACCGATAGGGATCTCGGTCTCACTGAGATAAGATTGCAATGTAAATTCAGTGTTTCCTTTTTGTAACTTTTCGGTCTCACCGAAAGAGCAAATCGGTCCCATCGAGTTTGCCTGACCAACTCTCTGGTTAGCTAATTACCAAAGTCGGTCTCACCGAGTTTGTGTAATCGGTCTCACCGAGATTACGTTATGCCCAAACCCTAACCATATCGGTCCTACCGAGTTGCATGTCAGTCCCACCGAAAATCTCTAACGGTCACTAGGTTTACCTTTTCGGTCCGACCGAGTTTGTTGATTCAGTCCCACCGAGATTGGAAAACTGTGTGTAACGGTTGGATTTTGTGTGGAGGCTATATATACCCCTCCACCTCCTCTTTATTCATGGAGAGAGCCATCAGAACACATACACAATTCCAACTCATATGTTCTGAGAGAGAACCACCTACTCATGTGTTGAGACCAAGATATTCCATTCCTACCATATGAATCTTGATCTCTAGCCTTCCCCAAGTTGCTTTCCACTCAAATCTTCTTTCCACAAAATCCAAATCCTATGCGAGAGAGTTGAGTGTTGGGGAGACTATCATTTGAAGCACGAGAGCAAGGAGTTCATTACCTACACACCATTTGTTACTTCTTGGAGAGTGGTGTCTCCTAGATTGGCTAGGTGTCACTTGGGAGCCTCCGACAAGATTGTGGAGTTGAACCAAGGAGTTTGTAAGGGCAAGCAGATCGCCTACTTCGTGAAGATCTACCGCTAGTGAGGCAAGTCCTTCGTGGGCGATGGCCATGGTGGGATAGACAAGGTTGCTTCTTCGTGGACCCTTCGTGGGTGGTTGCTTCTTCGTGGACCCTTCGTGGGTGGTTGCTTCTTCGTGGACCCTTCATGGGTGGAGCCCTCCGTGGACTCGCGCAACCATTACCCTTTGTGGGTGGAGCCCTCCGTGGACTCGCGCAACCATTACCCTTTGTGGGTGTAGCCCTCCGTGGACTCGCGCAACCGTTACCCTTCGTCAGTTGAAGTCTCCATCAACGTGGATGTAGGATAGCACCACCTATCCGAACCACGGGAAAAACATCCGTGTCTCCAATTGCGTTTGAATTCTCCAAGCCCTTCCCTTTACATTCTTGCAAGTTGCATGCTTTACTTTTCGCTGCCAATATACTCTTTGCATGCTTGCTTGAATTGTGTGATGATTGCTTGACTTGTCCTACAATAGCTAAAATCTGCCAAGAACTAAAATTGGGAAAAGGTTAAGTTTTTATTTGGTCAAGTAGTCTAATCACCCCCCCCCTCTAGACATACTTTCGATCCTACAAGTGGTATCAGAACTTTGGTGTCCATTTGCTTTGATCTCCATAGATTTTGGTGGTCATAGCCTTGGTTTCACAACCTAGGAGAGTATGGCATCTAGCGAGGGAAATTATCACCGTAGAGGTCCTTAATTTGATGGTACTAATTTTGCTAGTTGGAAGCATAAAATGAAAATGCATATTCTTGGACATAACCCCGCCGTTTGGGCTATTGTGTGTGTTGGTTTGCAAGGTGACTTCTTTGATGGGAAAGAACCAAACCGTGAAGCTACCGCGGATGAGTTGAAGATGTTGCAATACAATGCTCAAGCTTGTGATATTCTCTTCAACGGATTGTGCCCCGAAGAATTCAACAAAATCAGCCGTCTTGAGAATGCAAAGGAAATTTGGGACACTTTGATTGATATGCACGAAGGTACCGACTCCGTCAAGGAATCCAAGTTGGATGTGCTTCAAAGTCAACTTGACAAGTTCAAAATGAAGGATGGTGAAGGTGTCGCTGAAATGTACTCTAGGCTTGCTCTCATCACAAATGAGATTGCCGGCTTAGGAAGTGAAGAGATGACCGATAGATTCATCATCAAGAAGATTCTAAGAGCCTTGGATGGAAAATATGATACCGTGTGCACATTGATCCAAATGATGCCCAATTACAAAGATCTCAAGCCAACGGAGGTGATTGGAAGAATTGTTGCTCATGAGATGTCACTTAAGGATAAAGAGGAACTTCACAACAAATCAAGTGGTGCCTACAAAGCCTCATGTGAAGCCCCTACATCATCAAGTGAGAAACAAAACTTCAATGAACAATTGAGCTTAATGGTGAAGAACTTCAACAAGTTCTACAAGAGTAGAAGCAAAGATAGAAGCTTCAAGTCAAGGTCCTACAATGACAAAATATCTTCTAGTCGAGAGCGAAACTGCTACAGTTGTGGAAGACCCGGACACTATTACAATGAGTGTACGGCTCCCTACAAGAGAAGAGAAGATTCTCCAAAAAGAAGAAGCAAAGAATCACCACCAAGAGAGAGAAGGAGTAGAGATGATCGTTATGAACGAAGATACTCACGGAGCAGCAAGGATTCGGAAAGGAAGGAAAAATCATCAAGGAGCTACACAAAACGAAGACATCAAGCTCATGTTGGTGAATGGGTATCCGGCTCCGACTCCGACAGCCACTCCGAGAGAAGTTATCATTCCGACTCCGAAGATACTCAAGATGAAGGTGTTGCCGGTCTAGCACTTGTGTCAACCAACTCCTACGACATATTTGACTCACCAAATGAAGGAATTGGAAGATGCTTCATGGCCAAAGGTCCTAAGGTAACACACCCCGAGTATGTTGATTTCAATAGTGATGAAGATGACTTGTTAGGTGATGATTTGCTTGTTGACAACTCTAGTGATGAATACTATGATGAAACGTCAATTAATCATGCTAATCAAGATAAAACGAATGAAAATGATAAGGAGAAGATTGAGGCTCTAACTAAAGAACTAAACACTCTTAAGTTAGCTCATGAAACTATCTTCGAAGATCATCGAGAACTTTTAAGAGCTCATGAGAAATTACGCTTTGAAAAGCTCAATCTTGAGCAAGAGCATGAGTTCTTAAAAGCAATCAATGATGATGTCCGCAAGAAAAGTTCTTTTTACATTGCCAAGCGTTTACTCTTATCCACTTACATGCCTCAAGTCAAGTCTAGTAACAAGAACAAGAAAGATTCTTCCTCTAGCAGTAACAATGATCATGCTAAATCCAATATTGTTGCTTCTAGTAGTTCTCTTGATTCCACTAATGATTCTCTTAGCCAAGTTACACTTGAGCAAGAAAATAGCTTATTGAAGGGAGTTATAGAGAAAGGAGTGTACAAAAGCCTTGCCGGGAGTAAGCAATTCGAGGAAATTGTGCGCAAGCAAGGAATGCACCGGAAGAATCAAGGTGTTGGTTTTGAACAAAAGTTCAATGCCAATGGAGTTGAGTGGGAAGAAGATCAATACCCCAAGACAAAGTTTGTTCCTCAACAAGAGAAGTATGATACTTCTTTCAAGGGGACACAAGCTCAAGATGATCTTCCACCACAAGACTACAAGCAAAAAGGCAAGGACAAGCTTCAAGAGGAAATTGATGCATTTGAAGAAGCTCCTAAGACCTTAGTCAAGTGGATTCCCAAGACTACTTCAAGTTCCACTTCATCAAGTATGACTACAACTCCAAGGATTCCCATCAAGATGGTGTGGATCCAAAAGAAGAAGAACTAGAGAGTTCTTGAAGGTGACTCCGCCAACATACTTCACTCTTATCATTTTGGTAAGAACAAGCGCAATCAACTTCCACATCTTGCACTAGTTCAAGGAGTCACAAACCCTCTTGTTGGTAAGACAAGGGACAAGGTAACCTAAAAGTTTTCATGGACATCATCTTGTGTGTGCATCACTCTATGTCTATGGATATCCTTGTTTGTTCCTTGTGGGACTGTCGGGGGACTGATCCACGAACACCTATGGGACAGGCGGGCCGAGTCCCTTTCGATTCGGTGAGGGTGGAGGTTGCGCAAAGAGCGGATCGAGGCGAAGCACGCGAGCTGTTTACCCAGGTTCGGGCCGCACGGATGCGTAAAACCCTACTCCTGCTTTGTGGTTTGTATTGATTTCTTGCTCGGGAGCGCAGAGTGCTACAGTACACACCAGCAGCTAACGAGATCGAGCGTGAGTGTCCTCTGAACTGGCTAACTAGGTAACCCGCTAACCAGCCAACCCCCCCTACGTTGCGCATGGGCCTCCTTTTATATGCTCAAGGGGTCACCGACAGGTGGCAACGTAGACAAGGGCAAAAATGTAAAGGTGCTGCGGTAGGTACAGCTACCTGCTACAGTGTATCATACCTAACCCTGACGGCAGGCGACAAGGGCATTAAATGCCCGTCTGTGTCGCCTAAATAGTGCAAAAGGGACCGTCAGGGACGCCACTGCTCGCCACGATGGCAATCTTGTCAGCGCCGCTTGCCACCGTGCACCCCTGGCCGCACAGCCTCCCGCCACGTACGCCTGGAAAGGCCCCAAACCGACACGTTGGTGGATGTGCTGGAGCGCGGGCGCGGAGTGATGGCTTGCCGCGGCAAGCGCCTTGCCGCGGGCGTTGTCTTGTCGCGTCCGGGAGCTTGTCGCTCACCGGGCCTTGCCGAGACGCGAGGTGCGCTGCGGCAAGTTCCTTGAGATGCCTTGGTTGGCCTTCCCGGCAAGCTCCTCTTGCCGGGGTCTTGAGGTGCCTTGGCTGGCCTTCCCGGCAAGCTCCTCTTCCCGGGGTCTTGTCTCCTTGGCTTGGATACTTTGTTCTTGAATGGCTCCAAAGGAACCACGGAGGACCTTGGCGGTCACCCGGCAAGCCTTGCCGCGGGACGCTGCGACTGCCCGTGCACAAGTTCGGGATACTAGGGTACCCCTACTCTAGTACACCGACAGGAGCCCCCGGGCCTGGGCCATACACTATGCCGAGTGCTGTTGGGCCAGGCCCAAAACAGGGCACGGGCACGCGCGGCCTAGGTTACGCCGTATCTCTCTCTGTATCCACCGCGCCCTCCCCGAATGGCACGCGTTAAATGCGGCGTCGTGGGAGAGGTCGTGGGTGGTTTCTTTATTCGGAAATGCGAAACATCCGCCCCCTCCCTCTTTATAAGCAGAGGAAACAGGGGCAGTTCGCCCATTTGCCAGTTGCTGCTTCCAATCTCAGAAATCTCCGCCGCTCCCTCGTCTTCCCAAAGCGAAAAGAGAGCAGCGCTCCGCCCCCCATTGCCACCAGCGCCACCAACGCCATCAATCTCCTCCGCCACTTCCACCATGGCTCCAAAAGCCGACAAGGGGAAGGTCGTGAAGTCGAGCGAGGCGCAGCGGCTCGCGGCGCTGCGGAAGGAGCGGGCCATCTTCCCCCCAAGCTTGCCGCGAAGGAGCTGAGGGAGAACTACTACCTCTTCTGGTCGACGGAGACGCGCGCGCATCCGCGCACGAAGGTACTCCCCGCCGCCGCTTGGAAGAAGGCTCCAAACGGATACCCCTTCTTCGCCTTCTTCTTCTACTGCGGGCTCTGCCCGCCCTTCTCTGAATTCTTCTGCGACATCATGAATACCTACGGATTCCACCTCCTTGACTTCACCCCCAATGTCGTTCTGACCATGGCAGTTTTCGGACATCTCTGTGAAAACTTTGTCGGAGTCCATCCCAACGTAGCCCTCTTTTGCCATTTCTTCATACCCCGAGAGAGAGGAGAGCCCCTATCCGGCGGAATCGCCTGGATCTCAAGGGCCGGCAAGAATGAAACGTATCTGGAGGGGGAATTTCGTGGCAAGTGGGAGGAGTGGAGAGCAGACTGGTGCTAGATTGACGAGGAGAACCCGCAGCCATTCACCACCCGGCGCAAAACCCCAGTAGCACGCGGCAGCGATTGGAGTGACGTGGCTTTGGAAGACGATAGGCTGAAGATTGCCGTCACAAGGATCCTACGCCTCAGGCTTGCCGGGCTTCTTGTAGGCGCTGTTGGCGCAGACTTTCTTCGCCGCCGCATCGCCCCCCTGCAGGAACGAGGGAGGCCCACTTGGGAGTTCAAGAATGCGGCAGATATCATGAGGCTGCGGCCGGGCCTCAACTAAAACTTCACTGTCCTGGAGCTCCACGCGATGCTGCAGGAGCTGTTCAAGTATGACCCCCAACATCCCGAGGTCTTCAGGTTGCCGGGGGGCGTCGTTCCGCTGTGCAACAATTCCTCGCTCGACCGCATCCGTGCAATGATGCCGGAGTGTGACTCGCACGGAATTGTGCCGACTTGGCAGGAGCCCACAGACGACGTCGTGCAACAGTTCTTCGATGACTTGGTGGAAGTGCCGATCCGCTCCGACGAGAAGGATGGCCTCACCCGCGACACCACCGATGCGGAGTTTGCACTCATCGCCACTAGGCTGGAAGAGGCGGCGGCAACCGCAGCCGCGGGTGACTTTGGATTCACCGTGGAGGAGGCAGATGCAGCAGAGGCGGCAAGCCGTGCCGAGCGAGGGGAGCCCTCCGGCTAGAAGGAACTTGCCGGGCGTGACGCCGAGCCAAGCGAGCCCGCCAAGGATACGAGCGGCTCGCTGGACATCAACTCTTCCTCCTCCTCATCTTCAGGCAGCTCGCCGTAAGCAGAGCCTCCATCCCCACCAAGAAGGCGTCTCCGCAAGGCCGGTGACGTGGCGGAGCGGCAAGCGGGTCAACAGTCACCATGCCGCGTGACGCGCTCCACCGCGGCAACCACCGTTGCCGCGGGAGCGCCTCATGCGGCGACGGCAATGGGAGCGGAGTCTAGCCAGACCACCGCTTCAGTTCCTGCCGCTGCTCACGCCGCGCCGGCAACCGGAGCGATGTCGTCTCAGACCACCTCCACTGCTCCCGCCAAGCAGCCAAGGGAAGCTTCTCCTCCGCCTCCTCGCGCCGGGCGCGCCGGACTTCGACTTCTCCGCGTTCAGCTCCGACGAGGAAGAAGAAGAAGAGTAAGCTTCTCTTGCTGTACTTGCAGTTCTTCAATCCTTGCTGTTTTGTCTTGTATCTCACTTGCTTTTCTCTGAACTTGTTCCTCTTTAGGACTCTGGCCCAGAGAGCAGCAAAGAGGGCCAAGGTCCCGGTGATCGTCATCGAGGACGAACCCACCGCGACGGCGGGGGGCGCACCCGAGACAACCTTGCCGGACCCGGCAACCCTTCTCCAGAGCAGCCCCCAGCGTAAGTATATGGTTTACTTTCCGCTGCGAGGCGCGCATGGGTACTTGTCTTTGCTGATATCTGCTTGTTGATTTGTGTAGGAGCAGGGCAGCCTCACTAGGAGCCAAGGGAGGATCCCCTGACAAGGGAAAACTCTCCGGCAGGGGAGGGCTTCCCGGTAAGGGAGAAGTCTCCGGCAAGGGAGGGTTCTCCGGCAAGGGACAGCACCAGCGGCCCCCCGACAGCGGGGACCACGACTGCAGAACCTGGTGCAGGTACTCCTCTTGCTTCAAAACTTCCCTTGGGTTCTTCTTCTGTTGATCTTCTTTTTATTGGATTTTTGTTTGACTCTTCTCCCCTTTCCGGCTGCCAGATCCATCTGCTATGGAGCCGATGGAGACCGTGGTTGCCGCCGAAGAAGCAGCCGGCGCTGGCGATCCTGCCGGCGCCGGGGCCGCCAAGGGTGCCGCCGCAGCAACTGGCGAGGGGTCTGGCGATCGTATTGACGGCCCTGAGGCCGCAGGAGTGCCAAGCGCTACACCGACCGCCGACCCGTCCGCCGAAGCCGCAGCGCCAAGCTCCGAGGAGCCCCAGCCGGGCGTTTACTTGAAGGCCGGCGACGACGTCTTCATCAATCTTCCCTGGGCATCGAACTCCAGGGCGCTAGTCGAGGGGGAGATCTTTGACGGAGAAGTGCTCGCCTCCGCGGGGCTGACGCCGGTCGACGCGCCAAGCAGCAGCAGCAACGAGCCCGAAGAAGAGCGGCTGCTGCGGAAGTTGATGTCGCTCTACCGCGCGCGGCAAGCCAAGCTGGAATCCCGCGAGGCACTTGTCGCGAAGGCGGGAGCTGAAATCGAAAAGCGCGCAGAAGAGCTCGGGGGTTTCCACCGGGAAGCCCTCCGATCCCTGGTGGAGGAGCGGGAGCAGCTTACCGAAGCGCAGAAGGCCTTCCTCCTTGAGAAGGCCGAAGCCGAAGAGCGGCAGCGTCTTGCCGCTGTGAAGCTAGCCACGGAGGAGGGCGAACTGGCGCAGCGGAAGGTCAATCTCGACTCCCACGAGGAGGAGCTTGACGCGCGCGAGGGAAAACTCGGCGAAGCCCTCAAACAAGCAGAGGATGCCGCCGCCGCCGAGGCCGCCAAGGAGGAGTTGAAGACGAAGGTGGCGCAGCTAGAAGCCGATCTCGCCGAGAAGGGCAGAGAGCTCAGCACCGCCAAGGTCTCCAACGTGGATCTTGAGTTGAAGCTAACCACTTTGACCAAGACTCTGGACAGCGCCAAGAAGCGGGAGGCGGCCTTGAAGGAGGAAATCAAGGCCGACAAGGCGCTGCTGGAGAGTGTTGCCGCCGCGCAGAATGCCTTCAGGGAGACTGTGACGCACTAGACGGAGAGCCTTGTGAATACCGCCACAGACATCGACAAGGAGCTGGCGCAGCTGGGGATGGAAGATCTCGGGTATCCCTCCGACGACAACCTCCAACCCAACGCCAAGCTCGTCCTGTTCTTCAAGGGCGTGGCGACGGCCCTTCAGCGGCTCCGGGAAAGGATCCCCAAGCAGCTGGCCGACGAGTCACGCAAGATCTGCGCGGGAGCTCTTCAGAAAGTGTTGATGAAGGTGGCCTTCCGCAATCCGGGCCTCCGCCTCACCAATATCCTCAGGACCTTGCCGCCGGAAGCTGATCTGGAGGAGCTCAAGGCCCTTGTCGCACCCATTGTGGACAAGGTGAGCGGGATCAAGAGGGTCGAAGGCGATCGCGTAGATTAGGCCTCCCATTTCTTCTTTCCTTGTCGTTGTTTATCATGTCATGAAAACAATCTATTAGAGCTGCGACAAGGTATCTTTGTAATATAGCTTTGTTCTATGGAATGATTGCAATGTTATTCCCTTTACTTGATCCCTCCCTTTGTATGTCTTTTTACCCTACGCTTTTAGGGAACTTGCCGGTGTAGGAACCTAGGCCGCGAGCGCTGAGTGCGGGACGTCAGCAGCCTGCTGGCGGTGCCGCTACCAGCAAGAAACCTTGTCGCAACTAGTTACATCTCACTTAAGTTGCTGAGCGAACTCGAAACAAAGTAAGGGCGCTAGCGGCTCACTTAAGTTGCTGAGCGGACTCGAAGCAAAGTAAGGGCGCTAGCAGCTCACTTAAGTTGTTGAGCGGACTCGAAACAAAGTAAAGGCGCAACTAGCTACGAGTTGGTTCCTCCGCGCACAGGTTTTCCATACAAAGTGCGGTCGTTCAAGGGAGATAACTTAAAATTTAAAAAATCTGATTGCTCAAACTTTGGCAACTTAGCTTTTCTGTTGCTTGCTTCCCGGCAAGGTGAAACTTTCTTGAACGACGCCTGGTCCATACCATCGTCTTCTCCTTTCCTCCCCGGCAAACTTGTGGGCGAGGGAACCTTTCTTTCCTTGAGAAAAAAGAAAGAAGAGAAAATAAAGATATGGAGCCTTACGGCTCGTTATTGCTTACCGGGGTTTAGGTGCTGCACAAAGTGTCAGATAACACATGCATAAAATAGAAAGCTTGAAATTGACAAAATGTGCTGAGCACGTGAGCTTTACTTATGCACGGGGTCTGCGCCCGGCTTTGTACAAAGGATTGCATGCAACAGCGGCAAGACTTGTACAAAAGGTGGTTGCCGAAAGAGGTTCCGGCAACCGCGCCTTACGGGTAAAACTTACGAAGATGCTCAATGTTCCAGGAGTTGCTCACCGGAATGCCATCTTCGGTCTCAAGGCGGACAGCGCCAGGCCTAGTGACTCGTTTCACCCGGTAAGGGCCTTCCCACTTCGGCGTCAACTTGTTGGAATTCTTGGCGGGCTGAACACGCCGAAGAACAAGGTCGCCTTCCTCGAGACTTCTGGCATTAACTTTGCGGCTATGGTAGCGGCGCAAAGCTTGCTGGTAGCGAGCAGCTCGCACAGCAGCCTGAAGACGGTCTTCCTCAAGGAGCAGCGCGTCATCTTGTCGCAGCTACTCTTGCTCGAGCTCATCATAAGCGAGCACTCGAGGTGACCCGTATACGAGTTCCGTGGGGATAACTGCCTCTGCTCCATAGACTAGAGAGAAAGGTGTCTGGCCAGTGGCTCGATTTGGCGTCGTCCTGATCGACCAAAGAGCCACCAGCAGCTCCTCGATCCAGTTTCTTCCGCACTTGTGCAGCCTGTCGAAAGTTCTGGTCTTGAGCCCGCGCATCACTTCAGCATTTGCCCTCTCCGCTTGACCGTTGCTTCTCGGGTGAGCAACAAAAGCGAAGCAGACCTTGGCGCCAAGATCTTGGACGTACTGCATGAAGGTGCGGCTCGTGAATTGTGTACCGTTGTCGGTGATTATCCTGTTGGGGATCCCGAAGCGGCAAACAATCGACCTGAAGAACTTGACTGCTGACTGTGCTGTCACCTTCCTCACTGGTTCCACTTCTGGCCACTTTGTGAACTTGTCGATTGCAACGTACAAGTTCTCAAAGCCCCCGACTGCTCGGGGAAAGGGGCCGAGGATATCGAGCCCCCAGACCGAAAATGGCCAGGATAAAGGGATCGTATGGAGATCTTGAGCTGGTTGGTGTATCTGTTTGGAATGGAACTGGCACGCTTCACACTTGGTTACTTGTGCAGTTGCATCCTGGAGGGCTGTCGGCCAAAAGAAACCTTGCCGGAAAGCTTTGCGGGCAAGTGCTCTTGCGCCAATGTGGTGACCACATATGCCTCCATGTATCTCTGCCAACAGCTTTTGTCTGTCTTCCCGGTGAATACACTTCAATTTCACACCGTTGAGTCTTCTTCTGTACAGTGTCTTGTCGACAAACTGGTACATACTTGACTGCCAGGCTACTCTTTCTGCTTCTTCTTGCTCTTCGGGAAGTTCTCCTGTCTGAAGGAAACGGACAATTTGCTGTGCCCATGCTGGAGCTTGTGGCTCGACAACAAGGACTAAAGGCAAATCTGCTGCTGCGGGAACATCCGCTTCTACGGCGAGAATCTGCGGCTCTGCCGGAGCTTGACGTTCCCCGGCAAGCTTGCCGGGGCAAAACTTGTCGGGAGCTTCTGCTTCAACGAAACAAACCCTAGGGCTTGCCGGAGCAGATTGCTCCTCAGCGCAAGGCAAATCTGTTGCTGCGGGAAAGTCCGCTTCTACGGCAAGAATCTGCAGTTCTGCCGGAGCTTGACGTTCCCCGACAAGTTTGCCGGAGCAAAACTTGTCGGGAGCTTCTGCTTCAACGGAACAAACCCTAGGGCTTGCCGGAGCAGATTGCTCCTCAGCATTCTTGGCGTTGATCTTGGGGACCTTCTTGACGGCGGCTTCGGGGAGCTCTGCCAGCAAATAGTCACCAGAAATCAACTTCCTCTTCTTGCTCTGTCCAGTTGACGGTGTTACAGACGGTTGTGTCAGCTTGAGCACAAAAATCCCTGGTTCCACAGGTAACTTAAGTGCGGCGCATTTTGACAGGCCATCGGCAATGGCGTTCTGAGCTCTTGGAACATGCTCCATCTGTAGGCCGTCAAAGTGCTCCTCTAGCTTTCTCACTTCGTCGACGTAGGCTTCCATCAACGGACTCTGATAATTCTTGTTTAGTTGCCGGACGACAAGCTGCGAGTCACCCCTGACAATGAGCTTCTTGATCCCAAGGTCTGCCGCGATTCTGAGACCGGCAAGCAAGCCTTCATACTCTGCAGTATTGTTTGTTGCTTGCTCCTTAGGAAAGTGCATCTGTACTACGTACTTGAGGTGCTCTCCGGCGGGCGCGACAAGCAGCACGCCAGCGCCGGCGCCTTGCAGCGAAAAGGCACCATCAAAGTACATTAGCCACTCTTTGCTTGCTTCCTTGACGGGGATGCTTGTTTCTGGAATTTCTTCATCTGGTGTTGGCGTCCATTCTGCTATGAATTCTGCCAATGCCCTGCTTTGGATAGTTGAAGTACTTTCAAACTTAAGGCCAAAGCTTGACAATTCCAGTGCCCACTCAACAATCCTGCCTGTCGCTTCTGGATTCTGTAGTATCCTCTTCAGCGGAAAGCGAGTGACAACTGTGATCTCATGTGCTTGGAAGTAATGGCGCAGCTTTCTCGAGGCCATGAGAAGGCCAAAAAGCAATTTCTGCACACCAGAGTACCTTGACCTAGCCCCCTGCAGAAGGGAACTAACAAAGTAAACTGGGCGCTGCGCCATTTTCTTCTGTATTTCCTCGTGTATCTGTGCAGATCCATCTTTGTCGGGACCAGAGCTTGTCGGGGAAGCCCCCTGCTTGTCGCTGGATGTGCCTGCCGTGGTTGCTGGCTCGTCATCTGCCTCCCTCTCCGCTACTAACGCAGCACTAACCACTTGATTGGTTGCCGCTATGTACAGCAGTAACTTCCCTTGTGGCTTAGGTGCGACAAGTATTGGAGGGGAGGACAGGTATCTCTTTAAGTCTTGCAGCGCAGCCTCCGCTTCCGGAGTCCATTTCATTGGACCTGCCCTTTTCAATAATTTGAAAAATGGCAGGGCGCTCTCAGCAGACCTAGAGATAAACCTGCTGAGAGCAGCCACGCAACCGGCAAGCCTTTGTACATCCTTGACGCGCTTTGGTGCTTCAATCTGCTCAATGGCCTTGATCTTGTCGGGATTGGCTTCAATTCCCCGCTGAGACACGAAGAACCCGAGAAGCTTGCCGGAGGGGACTCCAAACACACACTTCTCTGGGTTGAGCTTGAGGCTAATTTTGCGCAGGTTTGCAAAGGTCTCGTCTAAATCTTGAATCAGAGTTGCTTTGTCCTTGCTCTTGACCACTATGTCATCCATGTAGGCTTCCACATTTCTGTGTATTTGTGGTTCGAGAGCGACATGGACTACTCTTGCAAATGTTGAACCAGCATTTTTTAATCCAAAAGGCATCCGTACGAAACAGTACGTGCCACATGGAGTAATAAATGCGGTCTTCTCCTCATCCTTTTCTGCCATGAAGATCTGATGATATCCTGAGTATGCGTCAAGAAATGAAAGAAAATCACATCCGGCTGTGGAGTCAACAATCTGGTCAATGCGCGGCAAAGGAAATGGGTCTTTGGGACAAGCTTTGTTAACATCGCTAAAGTCGATACAAAGTCTCCATTTCCCGTTTGCCTTGCGCACGACTACAGGATTGGCCAACCACGTAGGATGGAGCACTCCTCTGACAAGGCCTGCTGCTTCCAATTTCTTGATCTCTTCTGTGATGAATTCTTGGCGCTCCAGTGCTTGCTTCCTGACCTTCTGCTTGACGGGCCGCGCATGAGGACAAACGGCGAGGTGGTGCTCAATTACTTTCCTGGGAACACCGGGGATGTCAGACGGTTGCCACGCAAACACGTCGACATTCGCCCGCGGGAAAGCGATGAGCGCACTTTCCTATTTAGGGCCGAGAGTGGCACTGATGGTGAAGGTACCACCAGTGCCGTCCTCCTTGGCGGACACCTTTTTCGTATCTGGCGGAGCTGCCATTGTCTTCTTATACTTGCCGCTGGAGCTCGATGGTGCGTCCTCGACGGCAGCGCAGCACTCCGAAGAGGTGCGCTTGCCGGAGTGGGCATCAGAACTCTTGCCGGACTTGGTCTTCTTCCCCCCGGGAGCTTCAGCGGCAAGTGACTTGCAGTCTGTTGCGGGTGCCGCTTCCCGGTAGATCTTGTCGGCGCAGATAAGAGCATCCTTCTTGTCGCCGGGGACAGAGATGACGCTTATCGGGCCTGGCATCTTCAGCATGTTGTATGCGTAGTGAGAGGCTGCCATGAACTTGGCGAGTGCTGGACGGCCAAGTATCCCATTATAAGGCAATGGAATATCGGCGACGTCAAAGGTGACCCTCTCAGTCCTGAAGTTCAGCTCGCTGCCAAACGTTACTGGCAATGTGACCTTCCCCTTCGGCTTGCTCCTTCCCGGGTTGATTCCTTGGAATGTGCCGGTCTCTTCGAGCTCGCTGTCAGGGATTTGGAGTTTCTAGAGTACAGCGGAGGAGATCAGGTTCAAGCCGGCCCCGCCGTCAACTAGCATCTTAGTGACCTTGAGGTTGCGGATAGTTGGTGAAACCAACATCGGCAAGCACCCGACTGCAGTTGTGCGATCAGGGTGGTCCTCAATATCAAAGATGATAGGCGTGCTGGACCATTTCAGAAGCTTGCGTGATTCGACGGGTGGTTCTGCTGCATTGACTTCCCGCACCCACTGCTTGAGCTGGCGGTGTGAAGTATGCAGAGAAGCACCACCGTCAACGCACAAGACCTCTGTGGCTTTCTGGAACTCCTGCTCACTAGTCTCGACATCCTCCATGTCTTCGTCGTCGTCTTCGTCTTCATCCTTGTCGCGGCCGCGGGGAGGTCTGTCTCCTTGCCGCTGCTTGGCCTTGCCGCGACGTCCTCCCCGGCCGGCGCGCTTCTTGCCAGATTCTCCATCGCCACCTTGGGTTCTCTCCTTGTCGCGTCGCTCGTACTCAGCCTTTTGTTGCTGGAGAAGCTGCTCGACCTTCTTACAGCTCTGGAGGTCATGGCGCTTGGTGCGGTGGATCTTGCAGTACTGCTTGTCGGAGCCGTCCTGCTTGCCGGCGACCGCCACAGCCTGGCAGTTGGTGCATGCGGCAATCTCCTTGTCGGAGCTACCAACTTTGGCTTTATTGGCGCCACCTTCGTTTCCGGACTGCTCAACGACTAGTACATCTTTGCCTTTCTTCTTCCTGTTCCGCCGCCGGTTTTTCTTGGCCGGGGCAGCATCCTCACTGTTAGATCCTCCTACTCCTGTATTCTCTCCGGGGAGTCTCCTCCCTTCCTCAGCACGTGCACACTTGTCGGCCAGGGCATACAGCTCACTGACATCTCTGATCTTGCACATCACCATCTCCTCCCGCATCCTGCGGTTACGCACGTTCTGATGGAACGCGCTGATGACCGCGGCAGGGTGGACATCTGGGATGTTGTGCTGTACGCGGCTGAATCTCTGAATGTATTTGCGCAGGGGCTCTCCTTCCCTCTGGGCGAGCAGATGAAGGTCACTCTCTTGGCCATGAGGTTTGTGGCCGCCTGTAAAGGCGCCGACAAACTGATGGCATAGGTCTGCCCAGGAGGATATGGAGTTGTCCGGCAAGTGCATGAGCCAGGACCTGACGTTGGGCTTGAGCACCAGCAGGAAGTAGTTGGCAAGGATCTTGTCGTCTCGTCCGCCGGCAGCCTGCACCGCGATGGTGTAGATGCTGAGGAACTCCGACGGATGCGACTTGCCGTCGTACTTCTCCGGTACGTCTGGCTTGAAATTCTTCATGCTGGGCCACTGGACTTGCCGCAGCTCACGGGTAAACGCAAGGCAACCTACCGCGTACGGCAAGTCGCCTGGTTCCCCTGGCGCATGCATGTCGACAGAGGGCCCAGCGCGCTGGTCTGATTGACATCGCGCTTCTCTTTGGCGCTCGATGCGAGTGCGAGCGTCTTCTTGTTGTCGTTCATGAAGAACTTGGCGCTGATCGCGACGAGCTCGTGGATCTGACGACGCGGTGGAGTCGCTGTCGAGGTGGATCCGGCGAGTCGGCGATCTTGGCCTTCGGGGCGGAGAGTGCACAGTGGTTGCACCCCCACCGGTCCTGTCGCCACCGGCTTGTGCCTGGCTGATTTGCCGCGGCTGCGACGTGCTCGGTTGCCGTTGAGTGTCGCCGTTGGCGAAGCCGATGAGATTCTGAATGGTGGCCCTCCAGTCGTCGATCTTGTCCGTCGTTGGAGGGTACTCTAGGAGCAGTTGAGCTCGCGCCAAAGCTTCTGCTGCAGTGGCGGGTGGCGGTGGCGAACGGTGCGAGGAGCGGGATATGCTCGGACTTCTAACCATGTTAGAAGGAGCAATATCCCGTCCAGGCGACCGTGTCTCGCTCGCGCCAGCATGTTGGCATGCATGGTGGTCCTGAGCGCTCCGAGACCCACTAGCTCGATCTTGATCCAGCAAACGCAAGGTACCGTGAGTACCATGACGCTGCCGGTCCCGCGCCTCCTGAGATGGGCGCGGTGCATGCACGGACGCCGAGGTCTTGGAGTGCGCCCGGTCGTTGTGGGAGCCGGCTACGCCGCCGATGGGTAGCGCAGCCTTGTCCTTGGACCTGGCAGAACCGTGAGCTCCCTCGTCGACGCCCGTTCTCCCGCCGGCGTCTGCCCCACCAGACGTTTGCTCCGGCGGTGGTGGGTTCGGCGCGGACAGAGCAGCTGCCTCCGAAACCTTCTTCTTCGGCGGCATGTCGATGAAGATTTCGAAGACCTAGCTCGTGAGAACGCCGGATCTGGTTCACACAACCTCGACACCCCCTACCTGGCGCGCCAAAGATGTCGGGGGACTGATCCACGAACACCTATGGGACCGGCGGGCCGAGTCCCTTTCAATTCGGTGAGGGCGAAGGTTGCGCAAAGAGCGGATCGAGGCAAAGCACGCGAGCTGTTTACCCAGGTTCGGGCCGCACGGATGTGTAAAACCCTACTCCTGCTTTGTGGTTTGTATTGATTTCTTGCTCGGGAGTGCGGAGTGCTACAGTACACACCACCAGCTAACGAGACCGAGCGTGAGTGTCCTCTGAACTGGCTAACTAGCTAACCCGCTAACCAGCCAACCCCCCCTACATTGCGCATGGGCCTCCTTTTATATGCTCAAGGGGTCACCGACAGGTGGCAACGTAGACAAGGGCAAAAATGTAAAGGTGCTGCGGTAGGTACAGCTACCTGCTACAGTGTATCATACCTAACCCTGACGGCAGGGGACAAGGGCATTAAATGACCGTCTGTGTCGCCTAAACAGTGCAAAAGGGACCGTCAGGGACGCCACTGCTCGCCACGATGGCAATCTTGTCAGCGCCGCTTGCCACCGTGCACCCCTGGCTGCACAGCCTCCCGCCACGTACGCCTGGAAAGGCCCCAGAGCGACACATTGGTGGATGTGCTGGAGCGCGGGCACGGAGTGGTGGCTTGCCGCGGCAAGCACCTTGCCGCAGTCGTTGTCTTGTCGCGTCCGGGAGCTTGTCGCTCACCGGGCCTTGCCGGGACGCGAGGTGCGTCGCGGCAAGTTCCTTGAGATGCCTTGGTTGGCCTTCCCGGCAAGCTCCTCTTGCCAGGGTCTTGAGGTGCCTTGGCTGGCCTTCCCGGCAAGCTCCTCTTGCCGGGGTCTTGTCTCCTTGGCTTGGATACTTTGTTCTTGAATGGCTTCAAAGGAACCACGGAGGACCTTGGCGGTCACCCGGCAAGCCTTGCCGCGGGACGCTGCGACTGCCCGTGCACAAGTTCGGGATACTAGGGTACCCCTACTCTAGTACACCGACAAGGACTAACCCATGTAGGTATTGAAAGTGCAATTCACTCAAATGGATAGCTCCAAGTGATCTACATCAACATTGAGCATCCACATCTTCAACATCTACATGAAGTCATCATCGACAAAACCCGAGGTTAGTTCATCCCTCTAAGGGGGGATATCACATCTAGGGGGAGCTTTACTCTAAGACTTGAGCTAAAGCAACTCTAAAGATGTGAACACAACAATGCTTTATGTAAAAGTGGTAACCCCACTTGAGCTTAAACGATGAGTATGACCTATGATCAAGTGTTCTCACTTGAGTCCTAAGTCAATATACTCATATATAGATGACCTTATCATCGCAAATTGCTTGATAGATGCTAGAATTGGTTGTGCATGCCTTGTCACATATTTCATTTGCCATCTTATTGTGTGAGCATGCTGGTTGCATATTTTACTCATTCGAGGACATCCACTTGTTGTTTTGATTGTTTGGTTTTTTCCTTTTGCCAAGTGGATGGACAAGAATGCCTAAGAACCTCCTCTAGCTATCTATGATTTTCTCGTCTCAAACTCTATTCATGCTACATCACAAAATTTGATCAAGTCAGATTCGAACCACTCTGTGTGAGGAGCTCTCGGAGTCCCTGATTCGTCATAGACTTAAACTTCCAAAACCTCTTTATGATTCTCGGTCTGACCGATACCATACTTTTGGTCCTACCGAGATCATTAAGTTGATCTAGGTTTTCAATCTCGGTGCAACCGATTTGAACCATTCGGTCACACCGAGTTGCAACAACTGTATACAGTTTTGCATCTCGGTGCCACCGAGTTGTTCCACTCGGTCACACCGACAGGGTCGGGCTATATATAGTCACGGGCAAAAATTTGGAAATTTCTCCGAACCCCTTCCCCCACGCGATAGCCTGCTCTGCCAACTTGGTCTCCGGATCGTCTCCTTGCCGCCAGCCGCCTCCAGTCACTGGTCTCCGTCGCCGTCAACGGAAATTCAACCCCGCCGTTGCCGCCGTAGCGAGTCTCCGCCGAACTAGGGTATGGACTCGATCTTTGTGCTATTCCCCAATCCGATTCTTAGCACATTGTGATCATCATGATTCTTGCGACATTTGTTAAACTTCTATCCAGTCAATGAACTCGTAAATTAGGTTTAATTCGAAAATTTTAGGGTTAGGTTTCCGCCGAAACCATCTTGGACCCACCGAGTTGAAAAACTCGGTCCCACCGATTTGGCTTATGCCATTGCACAAGTGAGACTCGGTCTGACTGAGAATTACTTATCGGTGTGACCGATTTTGGAATTCTGTGAAACCCTAGCAGTCTCGGTGCCACCGAACTGTGACTCGGTCTGACCGAGTTCACTAGTTTAGGTGCCAAAACTGCTTCGGTATCACCGAGTTTAGAAATCGGTAGATCCGAGATGCTTTCAGTGGGAAACTAAAACTAAGTTTTTGAATTATTCTTTTGCAAAAATCTCTGCATTTTGTGATGCTTATCCACTCTATCTCATCTATAACCTATTCACAGGGTCAGTAGTCAGAGTTTGCATCATGTCAGACCAAAGTGATAGCTAGAACTTGTCAGAGCAGCAAGTGCAGATGAGTGAGGGCACTAGTCGCTCAAGTTCCTCAGATGATGGCAGCAGGAGCACCCCTAGCAATCTGCCTAAAGCTGCCACAAGACAAAGGAAGAAGAGAACCTCAGAATCAGAGGATGAGGACTATGTGGCAGAAGAGGAAGCAACTTCAAAGAGAGTAGTGCTCGAGAAGGAACATGGCTCAGCTCAAGGTACAAAGCCAGGATTGAAAATCAAAAGGCCAGCAGGTAGGCAGCCTATGCCAAAGGCCAGAGCCTCAACTCAGATTCCTGAAAAGCCTGCAACCATATAGCCAGTTGCTGCTGAAGGAAAGAAAAGGAAGGAAAGGGTCAAGAAGACCGTAGCCAGAGTGCTTGGAAAGGCTTCCATCATGGAAGAAGAGGAAGAAGAAGAGGTTGCTGCACCAGCACCTAAGGCACCCAAGCTAATGGGTGATGCTATCAAATCAGGGGCTACTGCATCTAAGCCCAAGGAAGCACCCAAGGCTGCATCAAAGGTCAAGACAGCTCCAAAGAGAAATACGAGGAGCATACCTGCAACTGAGAAGAACAAGGCCCCAGTGCCTGAGACTGTTGTTGAAGAAGATGATGAAGAGCATGTTCTGAGAAAGCTCAAGCCCAAGATCCCAGACCACAATGATGCTCATCCTATGGCTGAGGACATGAAGCTCAGAAGAGATTCAGGGCTCAGGAAGTGGAGAGAAGCAGACCCGTATGCTTCAAGGAGAAGAACTGCTGTGGATTACAGGTTTCACACCAAGGAACAGCAAGATTTCTATGAGACAGTGCTGCTTGATAAGAAGCCCATAGTTTGTGACATGAGATGGGTTGATTGGGAGTACATCAAGGACAATGAAGAACACTACCCTGGAGTGTATGACAGCTTCAATGCTTGTGGAGTAGCAGACTTTGTTGGGCAAAAGCTCACAAAGTGGAACGAGGAACTCATTATCCAATTCTACTCCACAGCACATTTCTACCCAGATGGAAATATCACATGGATGTCTGAAGGTACGAGGTACCAATCTACTGTTGCTGAGTGGGCACAGCTCATCAATGCCCCAGAGGAGCATGAGGATGACTTGGATGTCTATGCCAAGAAAAAGATGGATCATAACTCAATGGCAAATATGTACAAGGAGATTCCAGTAGATGATCTTGACACTCACACGCTTGGGTCCGTAAAACACTTGTTGTCAGGACTGCCTATGATCAACTGGATCCTTAGGCACACACTCTTGCCCAAGTCTGGAGATCATAGAATGATCAGAGGTCACGCCATTAACTTGCTACATATATTTGATGTGCCTCAGAAATTCAAGGTCATGAGACTCATAGTAGAAACTATCAAGAGGACTGCAGCAGACCAGAAGAGGAGATGTGGATATGCCCCTCAGATTCAGGAGTTAATCAACTCGAAGATGGGCACAGGCATATACTTGTTGGACAAGGAACACTTGCCCATCCATCCAGATTTTGAAGATAATCAAGTTGTCATGAATGAGAATGAACCATCATCTGCACAAGCACAAGCAAAGAAGGAGAAGGCAAGGAAGGAGAAAGCTGCCAAGATGCCAACTCAAGAGGAGGCATCTGAGTATTTCTTGAAAACCAAACAAGAGTAGCTTGGTTACTTGATTGCATCCACACTGAGGATTGAGCAAGGACTGGCCACCCTCACTCAGAATCAGCAGAGCTTAGAGAGGATCATGGAACAAAAGTTCTATGACTTGGATGTCAAAGTAACAGAGATTCAGTCTGCAGTGGAACAACTTCAGGATGACATGCAGGAGAGGAGAGGCAAGACTACAACTGATGCATTTGCCAGAGTGCCAAGAGCTCAGAGATCACATGCAGTGCCAGTTGCTGACACCAGAGCCACCACTTCTGCACCAGCTATAGCTTCAGTTCCACCAACTCCAGCATCTACTTCAGCCTCAACTCCGACCACGTCTACAGAAGGCTTCGTCCTTGGAGTAATCCGGACTCCACCACCACCTGAAGATCAAGCCTGAGTGTCGACTTAGCACTATGCATTTTCTAGGAACTTTTTGGTAACTTGTTGCCAAAGGGGGAGAAAAATGTATAGATCATAGGCTTCGAGAGAGAGAGAGAGTGTTGTTTTTTTATCTCTTGCTTTATTTGGTGGTTTTTCGAACTTTGTTTGCTTTTGAGTGCTTGAGATACTATGTCATTGCTCGTGAGACATTGATGATCATGTGTTTGATCATAAGCTACACTTAATGTTTGCTTAATATTATCATCTTATCTATCTTATGTGATCATTCACTATTCTTGGTGACGAGTGCATGTATTTAATTCTTATCATTTTAAGCGCTCCACCAAGATGTATGTGACATGGAAGAGTAACCCATGACTCTAACTCTTTGTGCATTTGCAGTGCAAAGCAAATTTTAATTATGCACAAATTTAGGGGGAGCTCTTACTTGTCACATACTTCTCAAAGCGACGATATATTTCATGCTTATTATCATTTGTCGAAGCTTTGATCTATATGTTGTCATCAGTTGCCAAAAAGGGGGAGATTGAAAGTGCAACTATCCCTAGGTGGTTTTGGTAATTCATAACAACATATAGCTCATTGAGCTAATGCTATTCCAAGATGACTATTTCAGGGAAGCTCAATGATTGGCATGGCATGGATGTGAAAGTGGAACCCTCAAAATGCTAAGGACAAAGGATTGGCTCAAGCTCAAAAGCTCAAGACTCTTCATTTTATATTTTAGTGATCCAAGATCACATTGAGTCTTTAGGAAAAGCCAATACTATCAAGGAGGGATGAGGTGTTGCTTAATGAGCCTCTTGCTTCATGTGCTTAGTGATATGCTCCAAAACCCTCAACTACTTTCCCATATCCACATATGACCTAAACCCTAAGCCAAACTCGGTCCTACCGATTCTTTCTATCCGGCGCCACCGAGTTTCACTTGTCATAAGCCACTGCCAAACCCTAGCAATTCGGTTCTACCGATAGGGATCTCGGTCTCACCAAGATGGGATTGCAAACTCTCTGTTTCCCTTTCATAACTTTTCGGTCTCACCGAAAGAGCGGATCGGTCCCACCGAGATTGCAATGTAAATTCAGTGTTTCCTTTTTGTAACTTTTCGGTCCCACCGAAAGAGCAAATTGGTCCCACCGAGTTTTCCTGACCAACTCTCTGGTTAGCTAATTACCAAAATCGGTCTCACCGAGTTTGTGTAATCGGTCTCACCGAGATTACGTTATGCCCAAACCCTACCCATATCGGTCCTACCGAGTTGCATGTCAGTCCCACCGAAAATCTCTAACGGTCACTAGGTTTACCTTTTCGGTCTGACCGAGTTTGTTGATTCGGTCCCACCGAGATTGGAAAACTGTGTGTAACGGTTGGATTTTGTGTGGAGGCTACATATACCCCTCCACCTCCTCTTCATTCGTGGAGAGAGCCATCAGAACCCATACACAATTCCAACTCATATGTTCTGAGAGAGAACCACCTACTCATGTGTTGAGACCAAGATATTCCATTCCTACCATATGAATCTTGATCTCTAGCCTTCCCCAAGTTGCTTTCCACTCAAACCTTCTTTCCACCAGATCCAAATCCTATGAGAGAGAGTTGAGTGTTGGGGAGACTATCATTTGAAGCACAAGAGCAAGGAGTTCATTACCTACAACCATTTGTTACTTCTTGGAGAGTGGTGTCTCCTAGATTGGCTAGGTGTTACTTGGGAGCCTCCGACAAGATTGTGGAGTTGAACCAAGGAGTTTGTAAGGGCAAGGAGATCGCCTACTTCGTGAAGATCTACCGCTAGTGAGGCAAGTCCTTCGTGGGCTATGGCCATGGTGGGATAGACAAGGTTGCTTCTTCGTGGACCCTTCGTGGGTGGTTGCTTCTTCGTGGACCCTTCGTGGGTGGAGCCCTTCGTGGACTCGCGCAACCATTACCCTTTGTGGGTGGAGCCCTCCGTGGACTCGCGCAACTGTTACCCTTCGTGGGTTGAAGTCTCCATCAACGTGGATGTAGGATAGCACCACCTATCCGAACCACGGGAAAAACATCCGCGTCTCTAATTGCGTTTGAATTCTCCAAACCCTTCCCTTTACATTCTTGCAAGTTGCATGCTTTACTTTCCACTGCCAATATACTCTTTGCATGCTTGCTTGAATTGTGTGATGATTGCTTGACTTGTCCTACAATAGCTAAAATCTGCCAAGAACTAAAATTGGGAAAAGGTTAAGTTTTTATTTGGTCAAGTAGTCTAATCACCCCCCCCCTCTAGACATACTTTCGATCCTACAGTATATCTATTAGAGGAAGGAAAAGGCCCATATAGTCAAAGCCCCAAACATCAAATGGTTCAATAACAAGTGAATAATTCATAGGCATTTCTTAACGTCTACTAATATTACCAATTCTTTGACATTCATCACAAGATAAGATAAACTTACGGGCATCCTTGAAGAGAGTAGGGCAATAAAAACCAGATTGCAATACCTTATGTGCAGTTCTATCTCCAGCATGGTGTCCTCCATAAGCTTCGGAGTGACACTTGCGTAGGATCTGTTCCTGTTCATGCTCAGGTACACAATGTCTAATAACACCATCTACTCCTTCTTTATAAACATGTGGGTCATCCCAAAAGTAATGCCTCAAATCATAGAAGAACTTTTTCTTTTGCTGCTATGTGAAACTAGGTGGTATAAACTTAGCAGCAATGTAATTAGCATAATCAGCATACCATGGAGCAGTATGAGAAGCATTTATGACATTTAATTGCTCATCAGGAAAGCTATCATCAATAGGTAGTGGGTCATCAAGCACATTTCTAACCTAGACAAGTTGTCTGCAACGGGGTTCTTAGCTCCCTTTCTATGAACAATATGTAAGTCAAATTCTTGTAGCAAGAGAACCCATCTAATAAGTCTAGGTTTAGCATCTTTCTTTTCCATGAGATATTTAATTGCAGCATGATCAGTGTGAATAGTTACTTTAGAATCAACAATATAAGGTATGAACTTATCACAAGTAAATACAACTGCTAAGAATTCTTTTTCAGTAGTAGCATAATTTCTTTGGGCATTTTCTAGGGTTTTACTAGCATATTGAATAACGTTTAATTTCTTATCAAATCTTTGCCCTAGAACAGCACCTACAGCATAATCACTAGCATCACACATAATTGCAAAGGGTAAATTCCAATCAGGTGGTTGAACAATAGGTGCAGAGATCAATGCTTTCTTAAGTATTTCAAATGCTTCTACACAATCATCATCAAAGACAAATGGTATATCTTTTTGTAATAAATTAGTCAGAGGCCGAGAAATTTTTGAGAAGTCCTTAATGAACCTCCTATAAAATCCTGCGTGACCAAGGAAACTTCTTATACCTTTGATTTCCTTGGGACATGGCATCTTCTCAATAGCATCAACCTTGGCTTTATCAACCTCAATACCTCTTTTAGAAACTTTACACCCCAAGACAATACCTTCATTAACCATAAAGTGACACTTTTCCCAATTCAAAACAAGATTAGTTTCTTCACATCTCTGCAAAACTCGATCAAGGTTGCTCAAGCAATCATCAAAAGAAGATCCATAGACGGAGAAATCGTCCATGAAAACCTCATAAATCTTTTCATAAAAGTCAGAGAATATAGCCATCATGCATCTTTGAAAGGTAGCAGGTGCATTACATAAACCAAAAGGCATACGTATATAAGGAAAAGTACCAAAAGGGCAAGTAAAAGTAGTCTTCGATTGATCCTTGGCTGACACAGGTATTTGAGAGAAACCAGAGTAACCATCTAGAAAGCAAAAATGTGTATGTTTGGATAATCTTTCTAGCATTTGATCGATAAAAGGTAAGGGGTAATGATCCTTTTTAGTGGCCTTATTTAATTTGCGGAAATCAATTACCATCCTATAACCTGTAATAATTCTTTGAGGAATCAATTCGTCTTTATCATTAGGAACGATAGTAATACCTCCCTTCTTAGGGACACAATGGACTGGACGTACCCACTGACTATCAGCAACGGGATAGATTATACCTGCCTCAAGGAGATTTAGTATTTCCTTTCTTACCACTTCTTTCATTTTAGGATTCAGCCGTCGTTGATGATCACGAAATGGTTTAGCATCTTCTTCCAAATTTATTTTATGTTGACATAGAGTGGGACTAATGCCCTTAAGATCATCAAGAGTATACCCAATAGCAGCACGGTGCTTCTTCAGAGTTTTCAATAATCTCTCTTCCTCATGCTCTGAAAGGTTAGCACTAATAATAACAGGATATACCTTTTTATCATCAAGATAAGCATATTTAAGAGTATCAAGCAATGGTTTAAGCTCAAACACGGGATTACCCTTGGGTGGAGGAGGATCCCCTAGGATTTCAACAGGCAAATTGTGTTTCAGAATAGGTTCCTATTTAAAGAATACTTCATCTATTTCCCTTCTTTCATTCATAAACATATCATTTTCATGGTCTAGCAAATATTGTTCTAAAGGATCGCTAGGAGGTACGGCAATAGAAGAAAGACCAATAATTTCATCCTTACTAGGTAATTCTTCTTCACGGTGTTGTCTACTAAATTTAGAGAAATTAAATTCATGAGACATATCATCTAAACCGATAGTAACAACATCCTTTTTGCAATCTATCTTAGCATTAACAGTGTTTAAGAAGGGTCTACCAAATATAATGGGACAAAAGCTATCTTGTGGGGAACCAGGAACAAGAAAATCAGCAGGATATTTAGTTTTCCCACACAAGACTTCAACATCTCTAACAATTCCTATTGGTGAAATAGTATCTCTATTGACAAGTTTAATTGTGACATCAATATCTTCTAACTCAACAGGTGCAATATCATGCATGATTTCTCTATATAGGCTAATAGGTATTGCACTAGCGCTGGCACCCATATCACATAAGCCATGATAACAATGATATCCTATTTTATCAGAAATAACAGGCAGGCCTACCACAGGTCTAGGTTTATCTTTAGCACAAGGTTTAGCAATTCTGGCAGTTTCATCACAGAAATAAATAACATGCCCATCAATATTATGAGACAAGAGATCTTTAACAATAGCAGTATTAGGTTCAACTTTAATTTGCTCAGGAGGTGCATAAGTTTTAATATTGCTTTTATGAACCATAGTTGAAGCTTTAGCATGATCCTTTATCCTGACAGGGAAAGGTGGTTTCTCAACATAAGAAGTAGGAACAATTGGATCATTATAAGTGACAATCTTTTCTTCAACTTTAATACGTGCATCTACTTTTACTTCTATGGGAGGATGATATTTAAACCACTTCTCCTTGGGGAGATCAATATGAGTAGCAAAAGATTCACAGAAAGAAGCTACTATCTCAGAGTCAAGTCCATATTTAGTGCTAAATTTATGGAAAACATCGGTATCCATAAAAGATTTAACACAATCAAACCTAGGTGTCATACCTGACTCCTTACCTTTGTCGAGGTCCCAATCTTCAGAGTTGCGTTTAATTCTTTCCAATAAATCCCATTTGAATTCAATAGTCTTCATCATAAAAGAGCCAACAAAAGAAGTATCAAGCATGGTGCGATTGCTATCAGAAAGCCGAGCATAAATTTTTTGAATAATCATTTCTCTTGAGAGATCATGATTGGGGCATGAATATAACATTGATTTAAGCCTCCCCCAAGCTTGAGCGATGCTTTCTCCTTCGTGAGGCCAAAAGTTATATATATAATTGCGATCACGATGAACAAGATGCATAGGATAAAATTTCTAATGAAATTCCAATTTCAATCATTTGTAGTTCGATGACCCCATATCATCACATAGCCTATACCATGTCGATGCATCTCCCTTCAAAGATAAAGGGAAGACCTTCTTCTTAACAACATCTCCGGGTACACCTGCAAGCTTAAATAATCCACAAACTTCATCCACATATATTAGATGCTCATCAGGATGCTTTGTTCCATCTCCTACAAAAGGATTAGCTAGCAGTTTTTCTACCATACCCAAAGGAATTTCAAAGCAGAAATTTTCATTTTCAGTAGGTTCCGTAGGTTGAGGAGCAACTCTTTGCTCTACTGGCTGGGGTGAAGATACCCCGAACAATCCCCTCAGAGGATTACTTTCCATAGTAACAAGTGACAGTAAATTCCAGCATACTATATAAATTTTTCCTTACCAAATTCCACCTACCAAAGGCGCTTCGTTCCCCAACAACGGTGCCAGAAAAGAGTCTTAATGGCCGACAAGTATAGGGGATCTATTGTGGTCCTTTCGATAAGTAAGAGTGTCAAACCCAACGAGGAGCCGAAGGAAATGATAAGCGGTTTCCAGCAAGGTATTCTCTGCAAGTACTGAAATAAGTGGTAGCAGATAGTTTTGTGATAGGATAATTTGTAACGAGCAACAAGTAACAAAAGTAAATAAAGTGCAGCAAGGTGGCCCAATCCTTTTTGTAGCAAAGGACAAGCCTGGACAAACTCTTATATAGAGAAAAGTGCTCAAGAGGACACATGGGAATATCATCAAGCTAGTTTTCATCACGTTCATATGATTCGCGTTCGGTACTTTCATAATTTGGTATGTGGGTGGACCGGTGCTTGGGTACTGTCCTTACTTGAACGAGCATCCCACTTATGATTAACCTCTATTGCAACCATCCGCAACTACAACAAAAGTATTTAGGTAAACCTAACCATAGCATGAAACATATGGATCCAAATCAGCCCCTTACGAAGCAATGCATAAACTAGGGTTAAAGCTTCTGTCACTCTAGCAACCCATCATCTACTTATTACTTCCCAATGCCTTTCTCTAGGCCCAAATAATGGTGAAGTGTTATGTAGTCGACGTTCACATAACACCACTAGAGGAGAGACAACAT
Organism: Triticum dicoccoides; assembly: GCF_002162155.2. Classification (NCBI taxonomy): domain Eukaryota; kingdom Viridiplantae; phylum Streptophyta; class Magnoliopsida; order Poales; family Poaceae; genus Triticum; species Triticum dicoccoides. The sequence continues at coordinate 142,641,772 of NC_041388.1, read as the reverse complement.
ACATCTCATCAAAATATCGAACGAATACCAAATTCACATGACTACTAATAGCAAGACTTCTCCCATGTCCTTAGGAACAAACGTAACTACTCACAAAGCATATTCATGTTCATAATCAGAGGGGTATTAATATGCATATAGGATCTGAACATATGATCTTCCACCAAATAAACCAACTAGCATCAACTACAAGGAGTAATTAACACTACTAGCAACCTACTAGTACCAATCCCGGACTTGAGGACAAGAATTGGATACAAGAGATGAACTAGGGTTTTGAGAGGAGATGGTGCCAATGAAGATGTTGATGGAGATTGCCCTCTCCTTATGAGAGGACCGTTGGTGATGACGATGGCGATGATTTCCCCCTCCCGGAGGGAAGTTTCCCCGGCAGAACAGCTCCGCCAGAGCCCTAGATTGGTTCCGCCAAGGTTCCGCCTCGTGGCGGCGGAGTTTCATCCAAGAAGATGGCTTATGATTTTTTTTCTCATCGAAAGACTTCATATAGCAGAAGATGGCCACCGGAGGGCCAACATGGGGCCCACAAGGTAGGGGGCGCGCCCAGGGGGGTAGGGCGCGCCCCCACCCTCGTGGGCAGGGTGTGGCCCCTGGTGAACTTCTTCCGCTGAGTATTTTTTATATATTCTGAAAACGTCTTTCGTGAAGTTTCATGACTTTTGGAGCTGTGCAAAATAGGTCTCTAATATTTACTCCTTTTCCAGCCCAGAATACCAGCTGCGGGCATTCTCCCTCTTTATATAAACCTTGTAAAATAAGAGAGAATAGGCGTAAGTATTGTGACATAATGTGTAATAACAACCCATAATGAAATAAATATCGATATAAAAACATGATGCAAAATGGACATATCATTCACTCGTTAGCCGCAGACAACGAACGCTCGTTCGTTAGCCTGTTCGTCAGTTTTGTTTTTCGCGGATTTTCGGCGATTATTTTCAATCGTGATTTCTGATCCGATTTTCGTTTTAGTTTACCTTTTCTCTCCTTTGTCGGAATCAGGCGATTCAAGCGCCTAGATCTTCGTCTCGAAACCCTCTTTCCGTCTAACCAACTTGAACAAGCTTTTGCTACTGTAAAATTTGACCTTAGTCCAGATTAGTAAACAGATCTTGTTTCTTTCGCAGTTTGAGTTTCGTTGCTCCGTTTGATTTGATTCTTTTCGCAAACCAGAGTTCTTAAGTTGAATTTTATGGTTAGATCTTCTTATTTGAGATTTACCCGTGTTTCTTTGCTTGATTGCTTATGTACGCTATTATTTGTTTCCGATAGAACACCCGGAGTGCAAAGCGTGCTACTACGAGTCCCTAGGTTTTGCGGATCATCAGCAAGGCAAGTAACACTTTGATCATACCCCTTTATCACCCAGTTTTATGCATTAGTTCCAATCCTCAAACATTGCATGGTTAGGATGTGATTAACGTGTGGGCTGGGAAGTAGTCGATGAGGTAGAACCTATTGCCCTGCTATATTCAAACCCTTGGGAGTTACTTCTATGTATTGCTTTTATTGCTATGCTATGCTCGTAGACGTGGTTGGGTGAGTGAAATCCATGACAGATGTGAGATTGTTAATTAATGGTTCAACTTAAGGTGGCAACTTGAATACACATCTGGGTGGATTGTTTGTTGGGCACCTTGGGAATCCAGTGTTGTCCTAGGATATCCCAGGGTACCCGTGTGATAGTCCTATGGTCCGCCACCCAGGCTCAAAGGGAACTGAGATATTTTCATTCTAGAAACTTCTGTGTGCAGCCACAAGCTATTATGGGCTCTAGTATACACTACAAAAAAAGACACATCCGTGACATTTTGGGCCGAACGAAAAAAATTTCTGTCATACATATGACACTTCTATGACAAAAAATCATGACAGAAAATGGGCTTTTCGTCCTGGGCGGGCCGGAGACGCAGCTGCATGACAATCTTTGGGCCGTCCATGACGGAAAAAACCATGGTAGAAGCGAGGGGGAGGAAAATTTCGGGGAGTTCCCGGTTACGGTGGGAGGTCGGGGGCCGAGCCATGCGCGTTTCTCTCGTACACGTACGCGCGTGTGTGCGAGGCATTGGCTCTAACTAAACCAGAGCGAGGCGTTGGGCTCTAACTAAACCCGAGCGATTGCACTTCAGGCTACGCGTTACTGAACCCGAGCGATCGATCGATGGCTGTTAACTGAACCCGATCGAGCGATTCCTTCGCTACTGCTGCTAACTGAAGCCGATCGATGGGATGAACAGTGAGCAT
>NC_041388.1:142614976-142639028 GCF_002162155.2 Triticum dicoccoides | reverse complement strand
TGGTGTGGAGGGCTGGATGAACAGTAGATGGTGGAGGGGTGCCCGTGGAGGGGTGGTTGAACAGGACCCCGTGGTGTGGAGGGCTGGATGAACAGTAGACGGTGGAGGGGTGGTTGAATAGTAGCCGGTGGAGTAGCGCGCGGTGGAGGCTGGGTGAACAGGAGCCCGTGGAGGCTGGAGGAGGTCGACAGTGGAGATGAACAGTATCCTGTGGAGTCCCATTTTGCGGTACGCAACACCCCTCCCGATGAACAGGACCCCCGTTTCGACCGTAGCGCTCCAACACAAGTCCCTTTCCTCCGGTACGCCACACCCCTCTCGATCAACAGGACCCCCGTTTCGACCGTAGGAGGTCCGTTTCCTCTGTTTTGCGGTACACCAGACCCCTCCCGATGAACAAGATCCCGTTTCGAACGTGGCCGGTCGAACACAAGGCCGTTTCCTCCGTTCTGCAGTACGCTAGGCCTCGTTTCCATCGCCTGTTCCGTCCAAGCCCTCCCGATGAACACGACGCATTCCGTTGCCTCCCCATGAACACGGCACATTCCGTTGCCTCCCCATGAACACGACGACGACGTTGTTTCTCCGTTCCTACCTAGCCATGTACACGAGCCCTGGCCGTACGTATGCGCGAGGAGGCGTTCGAGACCCCGCCCGTATGTACACATACGTGGCCGTATTTTCTTTCTTGCACCCTGGCCGATGTACGTACGTGTACATGCTACGTGCGCGCCTCTACTATGACACGTGCGCGCCTCTACATCGACCAGTATATATGTACATACACGTTCGCGACCAGAATGACAATGCTACGTATGCTTCGACCAGGTGGGTCCCGACTGTCAGGCAATTCCTTGCGTGCAAAGATGTAGCTGGTGGGTCCCAGCAGTCAGGGGGGCGAATCGTTTTTTTTGCCCGGACGCACTTCCTTGCATGCGAAGGTGTAGCTGGTGGGTCCCAGCAGTCAAGGGGGAAACATTTTTTTCACGAAATACGGTGGCCCGTCCGATGGGTCCCCGTTGTCAGGTGGAGGAATAATTATTTTGCACGTAATAAGGAGGCACTTCCTTGCTGCGGCCATGGACCCAGCTGTCAGCCTCTCCATGTATAGTCACGTCCGATGGAAGTCGTTCCTTGACCACGTTGACCACGCCGCGCCGAGAGCACCACGGCGGTGGACGACGGCGAGGCCTAGGAAGGGGACGACAGGGAGCCGGGGAAGACTCGGTAGTGGAAGCCCGCGCGGAGAGGAGTACGAGGGTTCACTGGCGGATGCGGTGTGAGGCTGCCATCGCCGCAGGGCCTGGCCAGCGGTGGGAATAGTAGGGGCGGTGAGGCCTCCGTGGCAGCATAGCCGGCCACGAGAGGCAGGAGCATGCGGCACGACCGGCGCTGCTTTGGGCGGCTGGAGCAAGAAGAACAGAGGTTGAAGAAGCACTACGACCGTTGGATGGACATCGTACGGTCATTGGAGCTAGAATCATTCATATTGACTAAAGTTGACAAAGGCCCCCGTCCCAGTCAACTTAGTAGGCCCACAAGTCAGCCTCCCACCATGGTGGGTCCCAGCTAGCAGGGGGGTATTCATTTTTTTGTGCATAATAAGGAGGCACTTCCGGTGGGTCCAAGCTGACAGCGGGGGGAACATTTTTTCACAAAATACGCTGGCCCGTCCGGTGGGTCCGAGCAGTCAGGGGGGAAACGTTTTTTTGGCCAAATAAGGTGGCCCGTCCGGTGGGTCCCTGCTGTAAGGTGGAGGAATAATTATTTTGCGCGTAATAAGGAGGCACTTCCTTGCGGCCGCCTGGACCCAGCTGTCAGCCTCTCCACGTACAGTACTCTTCCGATGGAAGTCGGTCATTGACCATGTTGACCACGCCACGCCGAGAGCACCAGGGCCGTGGTCTGGACGACGGCGAGGCCTAGGAAGGGGATGACGCGGAGCCGGGGAAGACGCAACAGTGGAAGCCCGCGCGGAGAGGAGTACGAGGGTTCACTGGTTCGGCTGCGGTGTGAGGCTGCCGTCACCGCAGAATAACAGGGGGTGTGGGTGAGTGGAGGGATGGCCTGGCCAGCGGTGGGAGTAGTATGGGGGCGGTGAGGCCTCCGTGGTAGCACATCCGGCCACGGGAGGCAGGAGCAGGCGGCACGACCGGCGCTGCTTTGGGCGGCTGGACCAAGAAGACCAGAGGTTGAAGAAGCACTATGGCTGTTGGATGGACATCATACGGTCACTGAAGCTAGAAACGTTTATTATTGACTAAGTTGACAAAGCCCTTGGTATGCTCCAACTTAGTAGGCCCACAGGTCAACCTCCGAAATGGTGCGCCCCAGATGTCAGGGGGAGGAATCATTTTTTGGGCGGCCAACATCCAACGGCCACTTCTGCTAGAACCGTGTGTTGACTATAATAAGTTGGCAAAGCCTTGCATATGCGTCAACTTATTTTTTTAGGGGACGCGTCACTTAGTAGGCCCACAAGTGTATGGCAGAGAACTTATAGCCCATTTGCGTTTTGTAAGAATGTCAGCCCATTTTGCAATTCTAATGGAATTTACAACAACCCATTTATAGTTTTTTAAAAGTACAACCCATTTTCTAGCTAGGACAATGATTAATAATTTCAACCAACAGTTGAAGACAGAATTCAATAAAATTTCCCACATTTTGATGGGCTCCCAAATATTTTTATCCCGAAATTTCTTGTCAGATTAAATATAAATTTGTATTATGTAAAAATCCAACGAAACATTGCGCGCGCAACAATGAAAATTTAAGATTTTCAAAATCCATAAATAATATTTTATAAACTAATTTCGTGTTTGGTGCATTTTTTTATAGTTACTGCCGAGTTTTTATAATTACATCCCATTTATTATTTTTTAAAGCCCAATTTCCTGTTAAGCCTAATGCATCCCTCCTAGGAAAGATTTGCAGCCCGGCGGGGCGGAGAATAACAAGTTCACCTTGCCTGGGTATTCCTCAAAAAGACGTATAGCTGGGCTAGCTATTTTCATCTTGAAAAAAATAGTATCTCGGCTGGATATCTGGCCTGGGCTAGACGGGCCACAGCCCGCCCAGTTAACACCCTGCTCTCCTCTGAACAACAATGAAATCATCGCCAAGAAAAACTCTGCAGTGCTCACGCCTCAAAACACAAATACTGCTCGAGCTGCTTGGTCCCAGCTGTCGGCCGCACCTTGTGCAATTCTCTCGTTTATATTGACTACATAGGTTGACAATGGTGTGCGACCGTGATGTCACAAAACCAGGAGAAAGCAAAAAATAATATAGTTGTACATAATAAGGAGGCACTTGCGTACGTACGGCTATGGCCCTAGTGGGTCCCTAGTGTCATCTAGTTAAAATAAAGTCATCTCCTGAATCCTCATGTTCGTTGACGATGTTAACAATGCTCAGCTCCACGGATGGTCTGATACAGCGCCTGCTACTCATTCAGGAAGCCAGGATCATCGGACACCTATGAGCACCTTCGAGAAACTGAGACGGCATGAAACGGTAAGGCCGCGCTTGGGAGCTCTGGTTTATTTCAAACCTGTATTCACATACAAGTGTAATTTACTCTTCATCGAAAACAACGCGTAAAATACAGGCATAATGAAACCGAGGGCTCGAGGTTTGTAAGTAAAACCGGCGGGTTATGCGTGTAATTTGAGAGACCAGTGTATATTTTACGAGCACTGTTATATGGACGACATTACCAGACGATACATGCACGACGTGCGTATCATGCCATCCATGGGCAAGGCTGAAACATCAGCTAACGACTGGATTAGCAATCGTCCGAGTGTCGTTCAGCGTTTTTATCGTGTGTCAAGTACTTCTGATATTTTACTAGTCGAAATCGACCAACCAAGCGCCTTCACCCGAGACCATCTGCTTTAATTTACAAGCGTCAGTTTTACAAGCAGTTTTGGTTGGAAAACGACGATCCAATCACGGCCTAATATCATGAGTTGGTCAGAAGATCATATGGTTTCATGTCTAACCTACCCGACTTGTCGTATAGGCTATGAATGAAACATCAGACGATGAACTTCTGAAGCACGAAAACAACAAAAGAGGATTATCTTCTTAACAAGCAAATCACTGGCATTAGATCGACATGCAAAACAATACGAAGCATTATTCTCAGGAGGCACGGTGAACAGCTCATGATGCCGCATGCCACAACATTCCAATGTCAACTTTGCAATCAAACACAAGGCCTGGCATTACATAGAAAATATTCAGAACAAACTCTTAACACATGAATATCTCAGCAGAGTAACTATTTACTTCTAAACTGAACACAGGAATAGGAAAAAACACTCGACGCTGCTCACAGCAAGGGCGTCCCACTCAAAAATATCAAATGCATGTCTTCTGGCTATCATCAATGAGCAAATTTTGACAAGGTTTTCCAATTCCAATATATTAAACTAACATCTTCTTGCTAACATCAATGATTAAACTTTGACAAGCTTTTCCCAATCAAAATATGTAAGGCCTATGATCATGGAGTCCTGTCATAGCTTTTATACTTGTTTGGGCACTTTTTGCCCAGGGCACTCCACGTATTGTTAAACTGCCAATGGTCTCTGCAGACTAGTCATGCCACCGGTGTCTAATAATACTCTGTAAAGCTTCTCGGTCATTCCTTCTGTAATGTAGCGCAAACAGTGACTGCTTCTTTCTGTAAAGTGGAACGACCAACTAGACCCAGTAATGCAGCAGTTTGCCTTACACATTGGCTCCTTTTGTGCAGTTCAACTAAAATCGAAGTCGGAATAAAACCGAGCTTTAATTTTGATATCCCTGTAAGCAACAATAGGTATAAGGGAAACAATTACTAAGAAATAACGGTTGATGACTTGTACTCCCAGAAGAAAAGCGTCTACTGATCTACTTTATCTTAATGGGAAACAAAGTAGGAGAGTAGCAATTCTCCATCAGTGTGATTCATTCATATTGACTGAGACATTATCTTAACAATGCCTTGTTTCAACATGTATAAAGAAAGACAATGCTTATAAAGGGGGTGATGCTGAATTTGTTGTAACAAATCAACAAGCATCATGTCTGGGTTGGTCCCATTTTTGTTCACTACTTAATGGGAAAAGACAGCAATACAATAGCTTCAATTCATCATTTATTTAAAACAGTACCAATACAAGTAGCACATCATCTCAAAACACACTGCACGATCATGTGGATGAAGGCAAGTACCAACCTGTCATGACGCACACAAGATCATGTATGAATCTGCCAACACGAATAGGAAATCCAATCTCGTTTTGTGCAGTTGCACTGAAATCAAGCAAAGTGTTTCGCGTAGCGAAGCAAAATGTCACAATAGCAACAAGTTGAATAGATATCCTTGTATAAACAGAGGCAAAAAAGGAATCAATTACTGGCTAATAAAGGAGGATGAAACATGCGGCCACAAAAATGGTAATCCCGCCAATCCCTAACAAGTGTTGCAGTTTTGAAATAAGATTCAGTAGTTAATTCTGAGAGTGGCATCAATTACTGGCTTATAAAGGGGGTGATGCTGAATTTGTTGTAACAAAGCAACAAGCATCATGTCTGGGTTGGTCCCATTTTTGTTCACTAATTAATGGGAAAAGACAGCAATACAATAGCTTCAATTCATCATTTATTTAAAACAGTACCAATACAAGTAGCACAACATCTCAAAGCACACTGCACAATCATGTGGATGAAGGCCTGTACTGACCTTTCATGAGACGACCAACATAAAATAGGAATCTACCAACACGAATAGGAAATCCAATCAAGTTTTGTGCAGTTGCACTGAAATCAAGCAAAGTTGCCGGTGTGACATTTAAGTTTTCTATAGCAACAAGTTGAATAGATATCCCTGTTTTAAGAGGCAAAAAAGAAAACAATTACTGGCCAATAAAGGAGGATGAAACATGCGGCCACAAAAAGAAGCATCTACCTTATCTTGATGGAAAACAAAGTATAGGATAGTGGCATTTCTAAAACAGTTGCATTGATTCATAATAACGGAGAAATTCTTTTAAAACAGATCAGTAGTTAATTCTGAGATTAACAACAGCAAAATAGCTGCATGGGACATGCCAGCACCATGTGCGTCCACACGTATAAATGGGTGATGCAGAGTATGTAGCCAAGCAGCATATATGCGCTCGTCCCATATTTGTTCTCTTTGAACCTTCTTCCTATGTGAGGGCAGCAAATCTAGTCGTGCACAAACTACCCGACCCCCCCAGTTTCTTTCCCTTTTCAACAAAGAGATCAGTTCCTTACAGATGTGTGTACTGGGTTACCCCCTTTTTCCCTTTTCGACCAACAAAGCGGCTGGATAGCCAGTCTATACTACTTTCCGCCCCTCCTTTCCTCATTAAACCACGTCCTAGATTCTTGCTCCAGCCCACCGCACCCTTCATTCCTCTTTGAACCAAGACCTAGATTCGACTACAGATCGAAAAAGATCCACATGCAGCTAGAGCAACGACGGTTTCAAAGAAACTTATACCTTAGGGTCGTCGGGATGTGGCAAGGCGTGCGGCGGGAGGCCGGATCTGCCCACACTAAGTACGGCAGCAAGAAAGAAGGGGTCAGTGGCCCTCCCGCACAGGCGCTGGGTGAAAGAGAACAGTGCAGCCGACAATGGATTGCCTCCCTCGCCGAAGGCGATAGAGTGAACGTTGCACCTCCTCCCGTTCCCGGTGCGACGGGATACGGACGCCTCCTTCACCAGCTGTGAGGGGGGGGGAGAGACAAGAGGCCAACGCAGTCTTGTTTAGATCCGGTGAAGAGAGGGTGAGAGAATGTGAATATAGCAAAACCCTAGCAAATGTATCTGGACTCATTTTAGTGCTAGATACCTTCGTATCTAGACAAATCTAAGACAAGTAACTCGGAACGGAGGGAGTAACATATATGTAGTGCAGCGAGCGTGTGGAGAGTGCAAACCCTAGCGAACAAGCGCTAAGGCTCCCACTTAGTATATACTACTGTAGTACGGACTGAGCTCTGGTGCCTACACTGCACCTGCTTTTGGCTGTATGACAGGTGAGCCAACCACATTTTGGGCCCACCTGTCGTAAAACCCTAGCGAAAATTGCGCCAACGTGAAAGACGACTGCTTCTCCAACGCAACCAAGGTGAACTGACAAAGGATATCATCTTTGTGCGTAACAAGCAAAGAGCACTAATGGAAGACAACTTGTTTTTCGTCGAAAATCGATCAGCTTCACCAGCCGATGCAACCATGAGCATTGATAGGTCATCGTGGTGATGCATCATCCATTTGGCATCAAGTTTGGGTGAGGCACCTAAGAAGTTCAACAAATCCTCACTGTGGTCTGTTTCTTCTCAGTAATCAAGCTCGAGGAAGGAAAAACCATGTGGCAGAGGACAGTGAGGCGGAACAACAATGGCCATCCAATTTTGTGCAGTTCCACTAAAATTGAGGAAGACATGCCCGGGTATGGAGACACGCACCGTTGTTTCCAAAAATATAAAAAAGGGTTAGCAACGACATATCAATTGTCAATAAGAATTAATGAAAAGTACACCAACAAACAGAAGCATCATAATTATCTTGATGGGAACTAAACCAGGATACCCGAGAAAAAACATTTCTTCATTTAACCAGTGATAGTACTACCACCATATGGACAATGACCGCACAACCACCATGTACTTTTTGTCGAAACAACATGTATACCTTCACCAAGGCATAAATCATGACAACTTTTTGAGTGGCATTTCCTCTATAATAGTACTAGTAGGTGATGTAGGACCAGCCGACGAACCCTAGCTACTATGCATGGGGAGCTAGGGAGTAGTCGCATAGAAGAAAACCCGCACGCAGTGACCTGAGGAGCTGGACCAGTACAAGAAGTTATACCTTAGGTGGGCGAGATGTCGTTTAGGCGGGCGGGCGGGATTTGCCCACACGACGGCAGCGAACAAGGGCGCGGAGGATCTTCGTCCGTGCCAGCGCCGGCTTCGAGAGGACGGTGTGCATCGGCTTCCTCCGTCGCCGACGGCGACAACGTCAATGCTGCACCTCCTCACCTCCCGCAGTGGATGGGATTCGGCCGGATCTGTGACCACCGGTGAGGAGAGAGATAGAGTGGACAATGTCATCTTGTTTTGATATGGAGAGGGTGAGAGAGCGAGACGCGAGAAACTCTATCAAACAAGAGGCTATAATGGAGTTAAAAAGCTCTCCATAGCAGTGGTTTTAAATAGAATACGCGCGTTCCCAGAAAAAAGAAATGAAAACTGGCGGACAATTTTTTAAGGGTCTGTCTAGGACACATCTAGATGTGACATAGTTATGTCACATATAAGTATATGTCCACTCTGTTTGTGGTCTTTTCCTAGTTTTTTTTGTTTCTTGTTGCTACATTATATACTTGTGGGAGCTTAGATGTGATATCCTTAAATAACTTCTAGATGTGAATTAGAAAAACTAATTTTCTAACGTACCAAGAAAGAAAACTCGATCAAAAACACGCCCCCGCTTCCAGGTCGTGAGAGTCATCGCGCACACACACAGACATAGACATGCATATCCGTGTTCACGTAAAATTCCATTTCCATCTCCATCTCCAATCATATTTGTCCAACTGGCACATGATTTACGTTGTTAATTATATATGCAGCAATATTAATGTACAACATCTCTTGTTTGCGCATGTCCGGACCGCTGCCACGGCCGGTCCTGACCAACCCGAACCCTCTTCATCACCCGCGCGTGCTTCCCGCCCGAAACGGTCACTGCCACATTCATGCCCAGCCAGAGCGGACGCGACCTCTCACTGGCGCCGGCATTGATTGCGGCGCGTCGGCCGAGGGAGCGTCGCCCGCGGCGCTTCTGGGTGCACGCGGCTGCTCCGCGTTCAAAGGGCGCAATAGCCGGCTACAACATGCGCGATCTCTTCCAGTAGTAAGTTCTTGGGAGTCCGTGCTACAGCTAGCTATCCTCCCCCAACTCATCAATCTCTTCTAATAGTGCTAGTACTCCATGGCGCGATCCATCGACAAGCAGGCGGGAAAGTTATGGTATACTACTCGGTTTGCGGTGAGTGGCATGCCGAGCGACCGTGTGGGGTCGAGCCATGGAGGAGGGTGAGACACGAACATGACAGACATGATTTAAACGTTGGTTTTGCTCGATGGCACGATCCAACGAAATGAAATGTTGGTTTCTCTCCGTTTCCATTTTTTCTCCAGAAAAACGGAAACTTTTCCACTCCATTTTCATTCCTATTCCAAGGTTGCCCCGTTACAACATTCCATCAAATACAAAGGAAAACTAACACGCATGCTGATGCATCTCAATGATTCATAGATCATAGCCAATATTTACTTCACAACTAAAGAAAAAAGTTGTGAGAGCGTGTACGATAGAAAAACTACTGATGGGGTCACTACGACTTAAACCCTAAACCCTAAACATGATTTAATTTCCTGGCCAGATAGAACCTGTCGAAGGAAAGACGGCTGGCACCCTCGGATCATACGATGCTTTTGTGCAGTTCCACTAAAATCGACCTGAGCATACCTGATGGCAAAGATATTGAAGAAGTGTGATTAGAATAATAGTACTGGCACTAGTTCATGAGACATAAACGCATCACAAGTAGAAGCCGGTATAAGTAGAGAAAGATCGACATGGAGATGGAGCTACGGCAGTGGAGCAAGCCGGCTCCAAAAGGAAGATGGACTACCTGGGACGTCGGGCTGTAGCTAGAAGGGCGGTTGGGACGCGGCATCAGCCCATACCGCGGTGACCCCCAATTGGGACGCACCGACTGTGGGTTTTCTCCCTCGCTGATGTCGACCGCGTCTATGCAGAACATTGTTCCCTTCCCCCAGTTGCGGGATCAGGCCTGCCATTCTATGCTTGTGAAGAGAGCAACCTAAGCAAGCAGGCTTGTAGCTTAGGCTCCTGCTAGTATATATATAGTGGTTTTCTTTTTATCTCCATATCAACCATTTTATATTGCGTACGTGGCATTCAAGAGTGAAATGATGGTTGCTTCTTTCGACTAACTTACTGTGTGATTTGACTGCTCCTTAGTGGCCCCTACACGTACTCCCCCTACGTGTATGCAACAGTCACACGTACACATGGACGCAAAAACACGCGCAACGCCCTAATGCATGCATGTCCGAGCACACGACGGAACACACACGGTCATGCTCAAGTGCTCAACCTACACGTGCATGCACACACATACTCAGTCAGGGTGAGCTAGTGACTGTATGAACACCGGAATATATATATATTGAGCGCAATGAGCGTATTATGAAGTCCACTGACCGTATTTTTAGAAATATACAGTGACAGACAGTGTATTTATCTCGTTTGAAATTAAGCCATATTAACCGGAGAGGAGGCATCATGGACTAGCATTACTTTGCTGTGTCCCGTCAACTTGCCGAACGAGGAGAAGTTTGCAGGGCGGGAGAAGCTTGCGTGCGGTGGCTCGCAGGACAAGGAGAAACTTTTGACTAATGCAAGCTCTCCCTCGCTCAGGCGGTGGACGTGCAACAGTTAATTCGGTGTCAGATTGTCAGAAGCATACACTACACTACTAGTGCTATTATTGTTCGACTTCCCAAACAGCCAAGCGCAAAGTTTACTAGTACTACTACTATAGTCCATAAAGGTACGTACTGTACTAGTACTAGGAACCGGATGGAGGAGCATCTGCACTCTTATAATTTTAAAATGTGATAAAGCAATCTTCAACACATTTGGTTCTCTTCGAGGGTTCTCGCATATGATAATGGAAGTTGATTGCATCGAACACTCGCCACAATTCTCGCTTAATTCTGGCTCATATCCTGTTACAAATAGTAGCGCTCAGTAATATTTCCTCTTTTTTGTTATTCAGCATGTAAACAGGTCAGCAAACCTTGCGGCGCATCTTCGTGCAAACCGTGCTTGCTGCACTTTGAATGTGGCTGAGAGCTGGCTTGATGAAACACCTCGCTTCCTACTTCTTTTTTTGCGGGGTACCTCGCTTCCTAGTGACCAGTGTCTTGGCTGATCGTCCTAAGAATGCTTATATATGAATAAAGCTCTCTCATTTACCCGCGAAAAAGATTAAGCCATATTAACCGGAAAGGAGGGAGTATGGACTAGCACTACTTTTTGGTGTGTCCCGTCAACTCGTAGAACGAGGAGAAGCTTGCAGGACAAGGTGAAGCTCGCTTACGCCTTTTGACTAATGCAACCTACCCTCGGTGGACATGCATCAGTCCATTCGGTGTCAGATTATCAGAGGCATACACTATAGTACCCAACGTGCGGAGTACCATCATTGTTCGACTTCACGAAGGGGCAAAGAGCCAAGCGCAGTAGTACGTGTACTTGGTTTTGCACCTTCATACTACTCCACCCTCCGTCACAGTTTACAGGGCGCGCTTCATTATGATGCATTTCTCTCAATGCATTTCCACCACCAGAGAGACTTTAGACGCGTTTGGTATAATGCTCAATTAATTAAGGCGTGGTAACCACAATCAAGTCCACAATTTTCTCTCCATGTACTGTACTACTACGGAGTGCATGCATGTGTGTACCCGGGGTGGAAGCACTGCATGCATGTGTGTACGCATTATTCCCTCTAGTAATAGACGCCGTGCTATAACTACCAATGCTATTTTTCAGGCCGGTCGCTAGTCGCCTTGGTCCCACAGATTTTTTTCTTTTTTCTAAAGCGCTCTGTATAAACAGTGACGGGAGGAGTAGTATGAGCGGATTCAAAGAAGAGTGTATTGATGGTTGCTTCTTCAGAGCAACTTACAGTGGGAAAGGTGGGGCTTATGATTTGACTGCTCATTACTCACTATTAATGTGGCTCAACGACCGGGCTGAGTCTCCCATGCGGTTCTGCACTACCCCCTCGGTTCTTAAATATACTTCGGAGTATTTGTCTTTCTAGAGATTTCAACGAGTGACTACTCTCTCTCTCTCTCAAATATTTGTCTTTTTAGATATTTCAAATGGACTGGCACATACGGATGTATATAGACATATTTTAGAGTGTAGATTCACTCATTTTGCTCCGTATGTAGTCACTTGTTGAAATCTCTGTTAAGACGAATAGAATATTTAGGAACAGAGGGAGTACACATACGAAGCAAAATGAGTGAATCTACACTCTAAAATATGCCCGTTTGAAATTTGTAAAAAGATAAATATTTAGGAACGAAGGAGTATAATTTTGTGCATGGCACATGGACCCGGATGATGAACAGGCTTCTGGCAATGCTATCAAGATTCCATCATTTGTTTACATAATTGACGTACTATACAAATATTTTTGAGCGACATGAAATTGTACAATGGTGTGAGCTTTCAGCTTTTGTTTCGCGTGTCTTGCCATCGATGCTCTTTCGGAAACAATAAAAAACTAACTTCCTTGCTAATGCATGTCAATTATTAGCAGATCAGAGCTAATAATTACATCACAACTAAAGACAAAGTTGTGAGAAGGTGTTAAATTAAAATTGATCCATGCTTTCAGTAGCAGCAACGTCCCCCCAGCTCTGTCTAAATCAACAAGGCATGTTGGGAAAAAAGTAGTTGTCTGGAGCATGCAACATTCCGATCATTTTGTGCAGTTCCACTAAAATAGAGCTGAGCATCCCTGTTCCAAAGATATCAAGTGTGATTACGATAATAGAAGACTGCTGATGAAACAATAAATACACAAATAGAAGCCGGTCACCTTTGCAGTCTCTCTTAAGACTAACTAGTTGGAGAAGATTAGGCTC
Organism: Triticum dicoccoides; assembly: GCF_002162155.2. Classification (NCBI taxonomy): domain Eukaryota; kingdom Viridiplantae; phylum Streptophyta; class Magnoliopsida; order Poales; family Poaceae; genus Triticum; species Triticum dicoccoides. Next base: position 142,626,230 of record NC_041388.1, on the reverse strand, counting down.
GGAGTTGGATGAGGAGGATAGAGCAAAACCAATCTCCCTTTGTGCAGTCGCACTAAAATGTAAAGATGTTGCCCGTGTGACATTTTAGTACAACTGCACAAAACACTCTTAAGAAAAAAGTGATTTGTGCAGTTCACCAAAAGGTCGCAATAGCAATGACGTGAAATGGATAGCCCTGTTTGCAAAAAAGAGGTAGAAAGGAAACAATTACTGGCCAATAACAGTTGATGACACATGCGACGACAAAAAAGAAGCATCTTCCTTGTCCTAAGGGAAGATAACAACACAGTTGTGTTTGTCTAAAACGGTGTGAGGACGAGAATGCAATATGGAAAGTACGCCGGACGAGCGACGTTTTGGGCAAAGAACTATGGAAGATCCACATGCAGCGACGTGGGAAAACGGGCAGTGGAGCAAGGCCGGAGGGGATACCTGGAGGTCGTCGGGATGTAACTAGGTGAGCGGCGGCGGGCGGAATCTGCGAGCAGGTGGTGTAGGCCCTGCCACGCCGGAGCTTGGTTAGAGAGAACGGCGTGTACCGCAGATCGGGACGTGCTGCCTCGGCGCCGTCGAACGGAGAAACGATGCACTTCCTCCCTTTCCCCGGTGGACGGGATGCGGCCGGATCAGTGACCAACGGTGAGAAAGAGAGAGGCCACCGCACTCCCTTTCCCCCGGCGGACAGGATGCGGCCGGATCAGTGACCAACGGTGAGAGACAGAGACCACCGGAGCCTTGTGTGAGATACTCTGAAGAGCGGACTACCTTTTCCTCCATAAAAATCGTTTTATATTCTGTGTACGTGCCATTGAGCGCTATAACTTTATTTAAAAATAATGCGGCAACGCGTCAAGTCGAACTTTGTTTCATGCACGCGTGGTACACGACCTCCCTAGGTAAACAACCGCTACAGGCGTTCAAATTAGCACATGGGCTGCCATTTCGTAAAGAAATGAGCTCCACCGTGTACCCGCGCAGGTGTGGCTGGGCACAAAGCGTGAATATGTGCACGGTGCACTTATTCTCTTCTTGTATACGTACACCACCTGCATGGGGTTGTGTGAGAGAGATACAAACCTAGAGAGATATAGTGTGTGGGTTCTTGAGAGTTTTTTTGGGGGGGGGGTCAATCAAAAAATTTAACATATGCAATGTGTGTGAAATAGAGTCCTGGATATAACATATATATATATAGAGGGGGCGATCCATGAGAAGAGAGTGGAGGTATCATCGGCTTGAGGTGTCCATAGAATCGAAGAGAGGGATGATGTGTGTGTGTGTGTGCACGCGCGATCAATAAAGAGTGCCATCGAATTTGTGTGTGCCCACGTCAAAGATATAGAGTGGTTGGCCTACTGGAACGTGAGATGGGACATGTGCAGTTTGTCTCTGTGGCATGGATACCTACCTGCAGTGCTCGACTATCGGTGTGTGGTGGGGGAAGAGGGAGTCCCAATTAACTATAGAGGTACAATGGCTGGTATATGTGTGGAGGAGGAGAGAGGCCTACCTCATGTATTAAGGAGATCGATCTACCTCATGTATTAAGGGAGATCGATCGACATCCATGCATATGTGCAGGAGATGAATAAGGTTGGAAGAGAGACAGAGCTAGAGTGTTGGAGGGGGTGGTAGTGGAGTTGCTTCTAACAAATGGTGGGATAGGCTTGCTAGATAAACGGAGGGCACGCCCGCAATATCAATAAGAGAGGAGATGGCTGCTTGTTGTCTGTGCACGTGCGTGTGAGAGACGGGTCAGGAGGCATGCATGAATGATGAGGGGGGACGATGTGGCTGTGGTAAGCAGACGTAACTACATAGGAAGATCAATCGCCCTTTGTAAGATAAAGGAGAGACATAACTTGTGAGGTACGTCGATCGATGGGGGGGGGTAGTTAAAGTAGATCTAGGTATATGTTGGGAGATCGATCGGTATACATGCATGTGTGTGTTAGAAGCAAATGAGGCATGAGGAGAAGGATAGAGAGAGAGGGATGCATGTAGGAGGTGGTACGAGAGGCATACTATATCGAGGGGGAGGAGTGTGCGAGTACGAGAACGATGAAAAGAGTGGTGGGAGTGAGGCATGGACGGTGACAAGAGAAGAGGGGAAGCTTGTGTTTGTGCTAGGCACACCTGGCTAGAGAGGCATATTGATTGATGTGTGCCGTAAAGAAGGAGCTGGGGGCCTACACACACCGTGGGTGAACGACCTAAATTGAAAAGATGAATTTGCGCGATGGAGCTAGAGAATGCTGAGGGAGGGTGAGAGGGATGCGGGCGTGTGCATGCACAAGAGAAAGTTAGCGCTAGCTACAAAGATAAGAGGGTTGTGTGGGTGTAAAAGACGAATAGAGATCATATATACTTCATTAGAAAAAGCAAATTCGGATATTTGAAGAATTTATCATAGTGTTTCAAACCGACGGATGTGTGAATATATATAATGGTGATACACATGGTGTGGTTATGAACATGGTATACTACATTTAATATGTTTTATCTCTACTCTTATAAAAAACGGAGTTGTTGATGATGGTGTGCCTGCCATCCTGCATTATAGGCCATCTGATTTATATCTGGCAGATAGCAAGGAAACTATGATGGTTGAAGTTGGCAACAATCATGATTGTAGATTCTTATTGAAATAGACAAACGAATTCAAATTTAGTTCGAATTGCAGCAGTAGTATAGACATTTGGAATGCACTACAATGTTGGTATGAGTAGGTTACATGCATTATACAGCAAGCGAAAAATTTAATCGGACATAACATGGATTCATACTCCCTCCTTCCATCTATATAGGGCGTAATGAGATTTTTAAGACCGCCTTTGACTATTGACAAGATTAATAGTACATGACATGCACAATGTGAAAATTATATCATTGAAAGAACCTTTCACAGACGAATTTAACAGTGTGCTTTGTGTAAGTTGCATGTCATATATCATTGCTCTAATATTTGGTCAAAGTTAGCATCGAAAAACGCATTAGGCCCTATATAGATGGAAGGAGGGAGTAGCTTTGAATAGCATTTGTATAGTAAAACGGGGCAAGACTCTCTCTTTGTGTGGTGTGAATAGTTTTATTTTTTTCGTTTTCTTTTTGGTTGAGGGAAGTGCGAATTGATTTGGTACGTACAAGTACAATATTACTACATGTTAGGCTTGTCCCTAAAATTCAACCCGCGTCTTGTTATATCCCGAAAATTCAGATATCATGCTCCCAAAACTGGCTCCTTCACAACCCGCGCCTTGCTATCCCGAAATTACAACGCACGCGAAAACTCCCTCCAGCTGCCAAATCCTGACACGCGAAATCCCCCTTCTAACCCTGAGCTGAAAGGGCCGCTAGTTCAAATCGGTGGGGGGTACTTTTGTAACACACCCTACATTTTGGACAAGCGCATTCCTAAGTCATGCTTCACCCCCTCCCATCGCCCACTTTTCACCATTCGAAATCCCAGGCCACCATAACCTCTCCGCTCCAGCCGCGAAACCCCACCCTCCTTCGTCCGCCACGTCACCGCTGCCTAGCCAGACCCTCTTCCCCGATGACGTCGTCCAGCGCAACAGCTCGACGTCCCTCGTCCACCTCCCCGGATGAGGATCCGTTGTCCATCTTGCCGTCCCGCCGGTTCAGCCACCCCGTCCTCCACCTCCAAGGAGCTGCTCTGACGATCGCCTTGTCTATCGCGGCTGCTCCATCCCCACAGCGCCGTCTTAACCTGCTCCACCGGAACCGCAACATCCTCACCGACTCCTCGGATGAAGCCGAGGCCTACTCGGCGCCACCAAAGAGGTTGTACACTCATCGCATCGCACCTTCTCCTTAACTCGACCTCCCGGCGCCGACAGTGCTCCATCCCGCACCCCCATGGAGCGGCTACCTTGAAGCCGGCGCCGCGGGCGACATCTCCACGGCGGCTCTCCCCCAGTGAGAGGCCCCTTCGGCGGCGGCATCCATACCAGCCGGATCTGCTGCTGCTGCTCCGGCTCTCGCTCGATCGCTCGCTCGCCCAGCTGCTGCTGCTGCTCCTCTCCCCCTTGCTCGTGCTGCTGCTCTGCTCCGATTAAGCCACACTTCAGTCGACTGAATCGACTTTTGGGTCAGTCGATTTTCAGGGGCTGGGGCTGGCGGTTCGGCCGGTGGTGGCTGGCCGCTCAGGGGGTGCAGGTTGAAGATGAACTGCATGCCCTCCCTAAACTACATGGCAAGTGCCTCTCTGCTACTATTGCGTTCAGTTTCGACAGTAGCATTCAGATTCCACAGTAATTTTCAGTTTCAACAGTTAAGTTGAGAGTCAACAGTTTTTACCTCATCTGTTGTAGTCAGGTGGTTTTTGGTGATGTTAATTTTGCATCCATTTTACATCATCTATTGGAGATGTTATTAGAATCCCACTTGAGATTGATGATGTCTGTCTTGTGCTGCTTCAGCCTTGACGTCTTACGGCTCACCGGAGCTGCTCCAACCACAGAACGATTCATCACAACAGAGCAGTGCCCTGGACGCCGTCTACAGATTCCTCAGATCTTCCTTCACACCTCCGATAGCCACCTCTGCCTCAACTGCTTCAGCGACCAACCGAATGATGCTGAGGTCGACACGGCTACGGCAAAGAGGTTGTACACTTGTTGCATCACTTATTACTATACATTCACGTCGATCCATTAGGGCTATTTTAGTTCAACGGAAAAACATCGATCCATTGGTTGTCACCATCACTCTAAATTTCTTCATGCTCTCCTTACATAATCTCACCATAGTTTTTCGTATGCATGTCAAATATTGTACACAGTCATGCTGAACATGTAGAGAAAAAGAGAAGAGTTTTGCGCGGCAATACAATGTCATGCAGACATCGCTCCATGGTGGGTTCAATGGAAATCCCTCCCCAACCCTCTCCAGATTGTAATCCAGAGGAAGATATCTATTCTGAGGCGGATTCGGACGCCGCTAACAACTCCTATTTACCCCCCAAGGTGTTTGCCCTACCTTTGGCATGATGATGTTAGTCATATCATGCATATGTTGCCTTGCAGTGCCTACTTTTAACATCATATATGTCATCTGCTTAGTTTAGACATGTTCTGTAATGCCACCTGTTTAGTTTCTATATCATATATAGGAATTATGCAGTCTCATGTCTTTTAGCCAGCCATAATATATGTGAAATGTGCAATGCCATCCTGTTTAACTAGGCATCATATATTTGAATGATATCTTGCCCATCCTTTTGTTCATTACATTTCCATTTGTCGACAATGTTTGTACATTAAACTACTCTTCCTGTGAATCAGCCATTTGGGTGGGAGATGGAAAAATCTGGAGTGAAAACAAGGCCTTCAGAGCAGATAGTGCTACCTGTCGAAGTAGATCTCTTGTTGGGTCCCGATAGCTCCTCAGAGATGGATTCAGAGACAGATGACCAGTCCTATTCCCCCACTGAGGTGTATGCTCTAACTTGGCACGGTTATACTGCTCATATCATGCATACGGTGTCTTGCATTGCATAGTTTAAAGATCATATACACAATATTCAACACCATGTTCTTAGTTCAGGCATCATATCGAATGCCCTCTGTTTAGCATATAAATCACATATGTGAATTAAATGATGCGTTCCTGATTACTTAGATAACATGTAGGTGAATTATGTCATGCGATCTTGTTTAGTTATTCATCATATCTTTGAATTATGTTATGCTATGCTATCCAGTTTAGATAGACATCATATATGTGAAATTATGTCATGCTATCCGTTTTAGTTAAACAATATACATGTCAACTATTTCATGCCCTCTTTTTTCCACACTATCTATTGCATCTGTCTCTCACACAATGTCTGTACATTCAACTATGTTTCCTGTTTATCAGCCATTTGAATTGGAGCGGGTGATGCCAGTATCTAGCGGACTAAAAACACGGTCTTCAAATAAAACAGTGCTACCTCTTGGTGGAGATAGCACCCCGGTTGTACATGCACAAGAACCAACCCTACCACACATAACTCAAACTCTCGCAGATTGTACCCCTACTACGATGGACAGAGAACTAGCTTCACCCAATCTAACCAGAACCAACCCTACCACACATAACTCAAACTCTCGTAGATTGTACCCCTACTATGATGGATAGAGAGCCAGCTTCACCCAATCTAACCCCAACCCCAGCCGATAGTAACCCAGTTCCTGTTGACACAGCACCATCTCCACCACAGAGCTCCCAAACAAGAGCAGTTAGTAAGGCAGCTCCAGTGCCCATAGAGCCAGTACTATCACGGCGAACCCCAACTCCACCAGTTAGTACGCCTATTCCTGTAGAGGAAGCACAACCAGCTAGTCGTAGTTTAGCATCTATCACATTTGATGTTGTTAAATCGTATGTGCGTATCTTCCCATCTTGGAAATATTATACTGAAGATGAAGGAAAATGCCAGTTGCAGGTGTTTGTCCAGGAGTTATGTGTAAGTAATGTTATTCATGGAAATTACTTTGCTTCGTCCCATACATTCTACTTCCATGATTGTTATAATACAACAAATTTTCCCATTTTTCTCTATAGAGATGGACCGATTTGGAAACTCAGGATGAGGTAACCTGTGCTAATACCTCTGCTATCTTCAAGAATGCTTGGTGGCAGTATCAGAATTACCTGAAGAAAACATACTTCACCGGCAAAGAAACTCATCAAATTTCCTTATGTTCTCCTGAGACACATTTACTGGACGATGACTGGGAACGCCTTGTTCTGTACTGGTCCCAAACCAAGAATGTGGTAAGCTCTATGAGCTCATTTTCTATTTTTATGTATTATATTCTTGCGTATTTTTATGTATTATATTCTTGCGTCTTACTGTACTCTGTTTGTCGGCGTTCTGGGAATGGGGGTCCCCAGACTTGCCTGCCTGCGGCCTGCGGCGTGGCTCAAAGGGGGGACCGGCACGGCCCATCTTCATCGACACAAGACTCAAGACCCTCGCAAGGGGCCACGCCTCGCGGGGCGGACGACGTGGAACTTCCTCAGGCACGGCCTCGTCAGGCTGGTTCATGAGGAGGCGGAGAAATCAAGGCGGGGTACCTCACGAGGTGCACGTGACGCAAGCCATGACGACTCAGGGCGCCAGGCGGGTGCCAGCCCGCGCAGCGTCCTCCTTTCCTCTTTGGTGCAAAGGGCGCAAGCGCAGCCGCGGAGTACCAAGGCATCAGGTAAAGGTTGCCGTTTCGGTGCAACGAGACCAAGACCAGGAGGACTACGAGACGGAGGTCACCGTGGAGCCCAAGACGGCGTCATCACTAGAGCTTTGCGCAGGCGAAGACTGCTTTTGTCAGGATAGTTGATACTTGCTGTCCCCCTTCAAATTAGCCCGCCATTGTTGGCTCCCTTCCCGCTCGATATTTGGGAAGAGGACCAGGGCCTCTATAAATAGAACCAGCCACCCACATAGCAAGGGGGGCGAAGAAGAGTAAGGCAGTGAGTGAGAGAGAGAGAGAGAGAGAAAGAGAAAGGTGGCTGAACTCCTCCCAGCAGTTCATCGCCCCATCCAAGAACAGACCCTTGCGAGGTTGTTCTTCTTTGTATTTCTCATCATCATCAGCCCCAAGAGGCAATCCACCCACCACACACTGGAGTAGGGTATTACAGCACAACGGTGGCCCGAACCAGTATAAACCTTGTGTCTCTTGTGCAGTTCTTTCAGTAGTCTAGATCTTTGCGAGACGGAGAGGTAGAAGGCGTAATCTCCGCGCGCACCCCAGTGCTTGAACCTTAAGGGTCTGCCGGAACCCGAAATCCGACATTTGGCGCGCCAGGTAGGGGTGCGCCGAAGTTCGTCTTCCACCGCACCATTCTCCTCCGACCGTCGCGTCCATGTCCGACGCTCGTCGGGCCCGCGCCGAGCGTCGGGCCGCCATCGCTTCCCGCGTCGCCCAGACGGCGCCCGTCGGCGGACGTCCTCATCGTTCCCCGTCACCTGCCATCAACGCCGCCACCGGCCCGGCGGGGGGCGAGCAGCAAGCGTCGTCTCAGCATCCATCCGTGCGGCAAGACGGCCGCACCGCTACTCCATCACTCACACCAGTTGGTTCTTCGTCCCGCGCGCTCCGCGCACCCTTGGAGGCTCGAGCTACGCTCATTGCGGCAAACGAGCTCCTGCGCTACCGTCCCGTCGACGACGTCTACGAAGAGTGGCTCGACCGCGTCGCCGAGCTCGTCCGCGCCGTGGGGGGCTCTCCCGCGCCGTCCGTTCCGCCGCGCCGCATCCCGCCCCGCACGGGCAATGAAGCTCCGGGGGCGTACCAGCCGCCTCCTCTCCAAGAAGACGCCATGGCTCCAAGGCGCATGGCCCCTGGGCGGAACCCGCTCCGTCAGGTGCCAGCGCAGCAAGAACGGAGCTGCCAAGAAGTCCCTCGCCCGCAAGGAGCTGCCCGGGCGCTCCCTGCTCCGGCGTGCCGCGACCCTGCTCCAGCTCCGGCACGCCAAGACCCCGCGCTGCCCCTAGCTGCAGCGCGTGGGGACCCTCAAGACCGAGCTCTCCACCAGCCGAAGCCTTTCGTGGCCACCGTAGGCTGCCGTGCCTACACCATCGAGCTACGTAGCGTCGCGTGGCCCGGCAAGTTCAAGCCAAACCTGCCTCCTCGTTACGACGGCACGACTGACCCTGCACAGTTCCTCCAGCTCTATGAGCTAGGCATCGAAGCTGCCAGCGGGGACGAAAAGGTCATGGCGAACTGGTTCCCCATGGCGCTCAAGGAAGGAGCTCGCACCTGGCTCCTGAATCTGGCTCCAGGCACGATCTCTTCCTGGGACCAGATGCGCACCCGCTTCATCGCCAACTTCCAAGGTACTCGCGACCGGCCACCCACCGTGAGCGACATGCGCTGCATCAAGCAACAACCCGGAGAGACCCTGCAAAAGTACATCCAGCGCTTCAACAGCACGCGCCTCAAGATCCCCAAGGTGTCCGAGGAGGCCATCAGCTCGGCCTTCTCCGATGGTGTGTGTGACATCAAGATGAAGGAGGAGCTGGCGATGCATGAAGACCTGTGCACCTCCCTGGAGCTGTTCAACTTGGCGACCAAGTGTGCCAGGGCTGAGGAAGGACGCCTCTCCCTCCTCAAGCTGCCTGCCGCAGACCCAGAAGAGAAGAAGCCCAAGGCCAAGGACGTGAAGCGCAAGGGGGCTGTCGTGCTCGCGGCAGAACCAGACACCAAGCGGGGCAAAGATATGCCTGAGTCCTCCCGGGGCGGCCGGTATTGTGTGTACCACGACCTCCACACCCACAACACCAACGAATGCCAAGAACTCCGCGCCGTGCGAGAAGGAAGGATCGGCCGTCGTCCCGAACGCGCCGATCGGGGCTACGGCCGAGGAGGAAGAAACGCAGGACGCTGGGAAGACCGCGGCCCGCGCCAAGGGTGGCGCGATCAACCTCGCGAGGATCGCTGGCGAGACCTGCCTCGCAAGGGGGACTGGAGGGATCAGCCTCGTGAGGATCGCCCACAGGGCAACGCAGGCCTCCCTCCACTGCCGCCTTAGCCAAGGAGAAACGAGGACCGCCATCAAGACGAAGGGGCTGGGGGCTTCCAGGAGCCACGCGCAGTCGCCTGCATCCTGGGCGGAGCTCAAGCCCCAGCCTCATAACGCATCTTCAGGCAGTTTGCCCGTGAAGTGAATGCAGTCCTCCCCAGGCTTGAAGCAACACGCCCTCTAAGGTGGTCGGCATGCGCCATCACATTTAGCTCAGCGGATCAACTCGAGTGTGCGGCCACAGCCGGAGTCCTCCGGATGCTTTACTCCCCTGTCATCAGCAATGTACTGGTCACCAGGACCCTCATCGATGGTGGGGCAGGGCTCAACGTCCTGTCCGTGGAAACGTTCAACAATCTCCAAGTGCCTTACGACCAGCTTTAGCCAACCAAGCCCTTCTCCGGAGTCACCGACGGCTCCACGGTCCCGATTGGGCAGGTCCGCCTCCCTTTCACCTTCGGGGCACGCGACAACTACCGCACCGAGCTCATCGACTTCGACGTCGCCCACATCCTCCTGCCGTACAACGCCATCCTCGGGTACCCATCACTGGCCAAGTTCATGGCCGTAACTCACCATGGCCACAACGTCCTCAAGATGCCAGGAAGTGGCGGAGTCATCACGGTGCCCTGTGAAGAGAAGGATGCAGTGTGTTCCCTGGAGCGAGCCTTTCAGGCCGCATCACTGGAAGACCCGGATCGCGGAAGCAGGAGGCTCCCCGAGACCACCCCCAAGAAGAAGAAGACATCATCCGGACCAGCCCCTCGAGAGGCGGGCCCCTCAGGGCCCGCATCTGCCCAGGGGGAACCTCCTTCCATCGCATAGGAAAGCGCGCCCGGCGCCCTCCTCAGGCAGGGCTCGAGGGCTCACCCCTGGAGGGCCACCGACCTGGCCAAGGTCACGAGGGAGGCGCTTGGGCACCACATGGAGGCGTGTTTCGAAGCACGTTTCCCTCAAGAAGGAGCAAGGCAAGGAAGCTCAGACCCGCAGGAGTTCGTCGACAAGGCCATTCAAGAACTACAGGAATCAAGAATCATGAGAGGCTGCCGCCGTCTACCAGCTGTGGCTCCCCATCCAGGCGGGGATGGTAGGCTGCGCGTCTGCATCGACGTACCAGGGCTCAACCAAGTCGCTACGATGGAGCGCCTCTGGCCCTCGCGAGTGGGGAGCTGGGGGGGCCCGCCCCACAGCTACATTCGCATGCCTTACGGCTTGCCGAGCGCAGTTGCTACGTGCCAGCGCCTCATGAGGGGCATCATGGAGGGTCAAGAAGACAGGCGTTCCGCAGCCTTGGCGGAGATGGAGATGATTCGCGAAGAGCTACCAGTGCCTCCGGAGCCTCCCGAGGCCCCTGGGCCTGGGGGCTCGTGAGGATCGGCTTCCGCAGCCCGCCGAGTCTGCTCCACCAACACCCCCTCGCCCTCGACACCTTCAGGTGACATCTTACAAGTTTCATTTCCAGCTGGGAGCACCCTCCCAGGGCTGCATCGTTCCCAGGCCGCGTGGGTCCGTCTCTGCGGTATGTGTCCCTTTTATTTCATGTCGTTAGCTTGCTTTGTTGGGGGCGCCCCTCGGGCTGCATCATCCCCATGTCGCTCGGGCCAGGCCCAGCGGCATGTATCTCCCTTGCGTTTATTTCCGGCTATGCATTCGCCCATCATGCTTGATTACTTGATGCCTGTCCATGGCACCTCTTCTTCTCCATGTCGACCACTTGCAC
>NC_041388.1:142574534-142614478 GCF_002162155.2 Triticum dicoccoides | reverse complement strand
GACTCAGGGATCTTACTGGCTCTCCAGCCCTCACCCTCTAGCCATGTCCACGGCATCGCGACCTGGCATACCAGCGACGGCTGAGACAAGCTCGAGGGCCGGGACCCGAGGACGTAGAGTGCTGGCATCTAACCAAATTTGCAGGAACACAGCACAAGATAAGGCCTAGTGCCAGGCACAACCCGCCTAGAGGTAGGGCCCCGTGAGTCCCGCGCTGGCTCGTGGGTGCCCAGATACACCTCACCTAGCCCTACCGTGCCGGCCACGTGTCAGGGCGGGGCTGTACACGCCTCGGGGGCTCCTCCCAGAGGGGAGCCCCCTCCCACGTACCAGTGGAAGCACCATGCTCCGTGCTGGCTGATGACACTACCGAGGAGCGGCTATGCCCGTACACATGTGGAAGCGCTATGCTCCGTGCTGGTGATAAACAACTGAGGGTGGCCCCGGGGCCGCACCAACCTCAGGGAGCCCAGAGCTCAGTGTCTAGCCTCATCGCAACGCCTCCCCTCGGGAGCGCCGCGCGAGGGGGCTGGGCACGGGGGCTGCGCCTGGGTCACGCCCAGACGTACGCCACCCAGCCAGGCCCCTCGGGCCTGGTTCGCCACGCGTCTCTCCCCGAGCGGAGCCAAGGTATGAAGGCCGTTTGAGCGTCAAGGGGGACCCCTGAGCATCGCGACTTAGGGGCCTAACTGGTCCCATAGCCCCTCACTTCTTAGTTCCGAAAGTCTAGTGCTGGGTGAGGCACGCACGGGGCCGGGCTCTGCAGACGTAGAACGGTGGTCCCACTTGCATCTCACCTCATCACTTGTTGTTTGCGCGTCAAGGGGGACTCCTGAGCATCGCGACTCAGGAGCCTAACTGGCTCCGTAGCCCCTCACTCCTTTGGCCCCGTCCTGGTTTCCGGTCGGGGCTAATGCTGGGTGAGGTACGCGCGGAGTCGGGCTCTGCAGACGTAAAACGGAAGATCCACCTACATCACACCTCCCTACTTGTTGTTCGTGCGCCAAGGGGGACTCCTGAGCATCGCGACTCAGGAGCCTAACTGTCTCCGTAGCCCCTCACTCCATTGGTCCCGTCCTGGTTTCTAGTCGGGGCTAATGCTGGGTGAGGTACGCGCGGGGCCGGGCTCTGCCGGCGTAGAACACAAGCAAGTAGGGAAGAAAAGCATAAAATCCAAGGAATTTCAAAGCAATTATTACAGTCCATACTGTCGTCTCAATACCAAACGCGAGTTTAAACACCTCCCCGAGGCATGATGCATGATGCAGGAATTAAAAGCAGGACAGGAGCAGTAGAGGATTCACTCGGCGGCGGTGGAGCAGCGCGGGTGGCCCCGCCTCATGGAGCAGCAGGACCGGCAGCATCCTGCTTCGACTTGGTACTGAAGGCCCGGAACTTCCCTAGCAGAGCCTCCGTGCGACCCTTCACGGCCTTGGCAGCGGCGGCAGCACCCTCGCCGCTTACTGGCTCCAACAGGCTGTCGAGGTCGGCGCTGGGGTCGCGAAGGTAGATGTGGGTGAAGACCCGCGTCAGCGCAGCAGAAGACAGGACACGCGCCTCGGCCTCGGCCGTGGGGCCAAGGCCAAGGGTGACATCCTCAAGAGCATGAACCATGAAGGGAAGCAGCTTGGCGGGGCCGTCCTCGGCGTCGGCCAGCGGGTTCTCCAGGCCACTGGCGTAGAGCAGCTTCAGCGAAGCACGAGCCTTCTTCTCCATGTCTGCGAAGGCCACGCGATCCTCGGCAAGAACCTGGGCCTTGCTGTCCAGCTCGATCTTCGTCGCCTCCAACTCCTTCCCCAGCGCACCCAGGCGGTCGCGGCGCTTCTTGAGCTTGGCCTCCCGGCCCTCGATGGCCACCTCGCGAGCCTTCATGCCTTCTTCTTGCTCCTGGCGAAGACGAACCTCTTTCGCGAGTTGGTCCCGCAGGCCTTGCAGCTCGTCCTCCAGCGCCTTGCAGCAATCACGGACTTCAACAACCTCCCACAGGGCTGCGTCACGAGCAGCCTTCGTCTCAAGGACGACCTGCCTCTCCTCGTCGCAGGCCATCGAGGCTTGAACCAGCACCGCCCGGATTGAGGCGTCGGAGCGAATCCATCCTGAAGCTAGCTCCAAGCGCCTGGCCACCAGGCGAGGGTCGGCAAGAAGATCCTGCCGCAGCCGGTCCAGTCCAGCAACAGCACGCTCCAGGACGGCAGGAGGAGTTGGAGAAACAACAGTCGGCGGAACGGGGGAAGAAGGCGGCAATGGCAAGACCACAATGGCCTGAGGAGGAGCCTGTTGCGCCCCAGCAGCTGTGGTGGCGGCAGTGGGCAAAGGCACCACAGGAGTCACTTGGGCCATGGGGGCTGAGCTTGCCCCAGCCAGCTCGGCCAGGCCTCGCGAGGATGACCGGGCAGGAGAAGCCCGCGCGCCACGGTCACCCCCCCTCCACAGGTGGAGGCGCTGCCGTGGATGGAGCCTCAGGAGCCCCCTTTGGCTTCTTCGCCGCGGGAGCCAGCCTATTCAAGAGATGTGAACGTCAAGCCTCGGCAGCGAAACAAGAAATAAAGACAAGGGTAAAGCACTTATGGGTCATCGCCGGTGAGCTCGGGCAGCCTCCGGCCAAACTTGAAGCCTGACAGCCAGCTGGAAGGGTCAACCTCGGAAGTAGAAGGCGAGTCTGCAGACTGCCTCGGGGCAGGGGCAGACCCACGGGAGATCAGCCTGGTCCTGTCCTTCTTCGGATCAGGGGCAGGCTCCCGCCGACCTACTCGTCTCCATCCTCGTCATCATCGCTCGAAGAAAGGCGGAGATCGCGGGGCCTGCGCCGGGGGAGGGGAGCCCTCGACTCTCCATCGGTCGCCTCAGAGTCAGGCCCCTTTTCCTGCTCCTCTTTGTTCTTCTCTTTGCTGGAGTCGCCGGAGGGCACGTCCACCAGTCCCTCGGAAGCCGCCACGGGCACGAGCCCGTCCCCGTTAAAAACGGGCATGGACTCCACCACCTGCTCCCAATCGTCGCGAAGGTACAAGGGCTTGGGAGCGCCCCCCAACCTCGCCACCTCGCCCCCGACCAGAGATTGGAGGACCGCGGCCAAATCTTCGTCGCCCAAGGCCGCGGGGCTCGGATGAGGCCTCCACATCGGAGGTGAGTACTACCGGAGTGGAGCCAGCTGGTGCTCTAGGAACTCCCTCAGCAGCAACGCGCCGGTCAACTTCGCCACCGCCGTGCTGACTGGCCTCAGGTCCGCGTCCATCTTCTCCAACACCAGTTTCGCGCGGGGGTCCGTGAGCTCCGCTCGGCACCAGTCGCTGGAGCTCGCAGGCTGCTCCGCGGGCAAGATCAACCTTGGGTGGACGCGCCCGGCATCTACCAAGACCCACTTGCTCCTGAAGCCCTCAATCCTCTTCCCGGGATTCGAGATGGCAATGGTGCCGCCATATGCGACGAAGCTCGCGCACTCGAAAGGAGAACCGCGAGAGACCCAGAGGGAGAAGTAGTGGCGAAGCAAGGCCACTAAAGGCTGCACCCCTACGTGGGCCTCGCAGTAATAAGCGAAGATCGCCAGGAGAAGGATGGAGTTGGGGTGGACATGCAGAGCCTGCAAGTTGTAATGGCGGAGGACAGAGAAGAAAAACTCGGAGAAGGGAGGCACCAGGCCCGCAGCAATGGAGCTTACAAAGAGAGGATAAAAGGTGCTCCCTCGGCCCTCAGGGGTGGCAGAGCCGGCCTTGAACACCTGCGCCCCATTGATGCCCTGCGCCGCCGCCATCTGGCGCAGCCGGGCAAGGCCCGCCTTGGACACGTTCGGCAAGTCCAGAGCATGTGAGTACCAAGCTTCGGCCGGAGACTGACAAGGCGCCATGGCTTCCTAGGTCACGCAGCCGGAGTAGATCTGGAAATTTGGAGGAAGAAGGGGGAGTCGCAAGAAAGGGGATCAGAGCAGCAACCGGAGAAAGCAAAAGGCAAAGTCTGGGCAGATGTCGTTCCTTTATCAACCTGCGCGGTTGTAGGAGCACTTGCGTCCCATCAACCGCCACACGGCGCCCAAGGCCGCAGGCTGTTAGGGCCCGCGGCACTTCGCCCTTGCCCTTTCGCCTCTCGGCACGGCCAAGTCCGGACGCGCCTTGGGCCCGGGGGCTACTATTGGCGTTCTGGGAACGGGGGTCCCCAGACTTGCCTGCCTGCAGCCTGTGGCGTGGCTCAAAGGGGGGCCTGGCACGACCCATCTTCATCGACACAAGACTCAAGACCCTCGCGAGGGGCCAAGCCTCGCGGGGCGGACGACGTGGAACTTCCTCAGGAGAAATCAAGGCGGGGTACCTCGCGAGGTGCCCGTGATGCAAGCCATGACGACTCAGGGCGCCAGGCGGGTGCCAGCCCGCGCAGCGTCCTCCTTTCCTCTTTGGTGCAAAGGGCGCAAGCGCAGCCACGGAGTACCGAGGCATCAGGCAAAGGTTGCTGTTTCGGTGCAACGAGACCAAGACAAGGAGGACTACGAGACGGAGGTCACCGTGGAGCCCAAGACGGCGTCATCACCAGAGCTTTGCGCAGGCGAAGACTGCTTTTGTCAGGATAGTTGATACTTGTTGTCCCCCTTCAAATTAGCCTGCCATTGTTGGCTCCCTTCCCGCTCGATATTTGGGAAGAGGACCAGGGCCTCTATAAATAGAACCAGCCACCCACTTAGCAAGGGGGCGAAGAAGAGTAAGGCAGTGAGTGAGAGAGAGAGAGAGAAAGAGAAAGGTGGCTGAACTCCTCCCAGCAGTTCATCGCCCCATGCAAGAGCAGACCCTCGTGAGGCTGTTCTTCTTTGTATTGCTCATCATCATCAGCCCCAAGAGGCAATCCACCCACCACACACTAGAGTAGGGTATTACACCACAACGGTGGCCCGAACCAGTATAAACCTTGTGTCTCTTGTGTAGTTCTTTCAGTAGTCCAGATCTTTGCGAGACGGAGAGGTAGAAGGCGTAATCTCCGCGCGCACCCCAGTGTTCGAACCTTAAGGGTCTGCCGGAACCCAAAATCCGACATTGTTCATGTAGAACAAGTGCCTAAACCTGAAGAACAACTGTTCTAATTTAAGATTCCATTGCTACCATAGGACATAGATATATGTCTGTTTGATGCTTTTATTATGTACTAGTACTTGGCAATAGAAGACTTGGTAGTTTAATCATGTCCACCTTACTAATGAACTGGTTCACCGAAATTAGTTTCATATACTAGTACATGCTAAACTTGTTATGTGTCTGCTTGTTTCTTCTTTTAGAATGCTGACAGAATATTGGGGAAGAGTGCCTTATTAAGCAACAGTAAAGGAAGTAATGCAGATAAGGTTCAGGATAGTGACACATCCTGTCTTGGTTTAGTGTTGGAGTTACTGGCCACTACCGCTTGCACAAGCTATTCAAACTCACTGTCTGAATCAGTTCGGTTTCTTGAGTCTCAACTACAAGCTGAAAGACATCGATCAGCTATGCTGCGACAAGAAGCGGAAGGACTGCGAAAGTCCTTGGAGCATTCAGATGCATACTTTCTGGTGCAATAGCAAGCGTTGGAGGATTTTAGCGCCAAACAGGACAAAGCTAATCAGCTTGCTAAGCTTATTGCCAGCATGGTGGATACCCAGGATAACGTTTCTTGAGCTCTTCTGAAGTTGTTTCTGTTATGCTCTTGTTTTGTTGCGCGTTTATTTGCACTGGTGGACAATTTTGACGGCCAGTCTATATGATATGCTGCTTTGTTCCCTATATTTGCACTGGTGGCGAACTTTGATGCCCAGTGGATGTAATATGTGTAATAGCCGTGATAGCCTACCATTAGTTGCTTGCTTATTTATTTCCTTGTTGTCTTGTTTATTTGTTTGCTTGTAGTCATTGCAGTTCTTTTTCCGCGGTTAACTAGTGGCTGCAATAACCTATTTTTTAAAACTAGGCCACAATAACCAGGGGCTAATATTTACTGTAGTGACACTGGGCCTCCTACGGGCCGTAGAAACAATGGGCCTTCTACGGGCCGTAGAAACAGTAGGCCTTCTATGGGTCGTAGAAACAATGGGCCTTCTACGGGCCGTATCATCAATGGGCCTTATACGGGCCGTATGATCGATTGGCCAAACATGGGCCAATAACAGGCCGCATTATGGCCGTAAACGGGCTAGAGTTGGAGTCGTCCGTTCATGGGCCGACCGTAATGGGCCATCGTTAATAGGCTGTATTTGATGACGCTATGAAAACAGCTCAATGTTAACGGACCACAAACGGGCCGACTGTAACCACGGGCTGAATTTGGCCCACAAGCAGAAAATGACAGTAACGGGCCGTAAGTAAACGAATGCTGGAAATGAGCCCAAAAATAAATGGGCTCTGAGAAGGCCGAAAGATAACATGGGCTGGAAACGGCCCAACGGAATATCGGGCCGTTAATGGGTATAAAGTGATACACTGTTCATTATGGGCCAGTTTCACCACGGGTCGTTAATGGGTGTAAAGTGATACACTGTTCATTACGGGCCAGTTTCACCATGGGCCGTTAATAGGCCAACAGTTACATAGGGCCTCATATGGGTCGAAAGACATCATGGGCCATACATGGGCCAGAAGTGAAAACGGGCTGGAATCATATTGGTTGGCCCAGATGACGCTACTGGGCCTAATTCGGATAGGGCGTAACGGGCCTTGGGTTAGCGGGCTGTAAATGGGCTATATGTGAATAGGTCGTTAACAGGCTTTCCATGGGCCCGCCCGCCACCTTTTGACCAAGTCAAACAGGCTGGCCTTTTCACAGGAATGGGCCTCTGTTGGGCCGTGCCACGTGTCGACGTATCATAGCCGCCTTCCGTCCAATGAGTGGTTGACATCTGTCCCAACGATGAGCCGACACGTGTTTCCTCCAACCAATGATGATTTTACACGTGGAAAATCCCCATTGGTCGGGGCTATTAACGGGTTATCGGATCCAAAACCTGACCTAATAGCTTAACAGCGTTCCCTTACGGTGGATGCCACGTGTTGGTCACCCTTGATGAAAGCACTTCTGTGACGCGCGATTTATCATCATGGAAGTGGACACTTCCGTGATGATAATTTTGGTAATGTCATGGAACACTTCTACGACAGCACAGGTATGACTATCTTGATTCTGTCATAAATTTGGCATCGATGTACATGCATGACAAAAAAGCGACCTACTGTGACAAACACGTATCATCACGGAAGTGTATTTTTTTGTAGTGATAGTTGAGTAAGTTGCGTGAAGCTCCCGAAGAGGTGGATCAGCAGGTAGAGGGATGTAGGTCGGTATGGTCTACCCAAAGTAAGGGGTTAATGCTTCTGAAAGACTGTGTCTCGGTCATCCATTTCTCAAACACCATGTAGTGCGAGAAATCCAATGGAGAATATCGAGTCTTGTGGGGAAAAGTGCACAAACCTCTGCAGAGTGTATAAACCAATCATGGTTAGCCGTGTCCCCGGTTATGGACATCTTGAGTATCTAGTACTTGGAGTATCATAAGTATCTCATCACTCTAAACTAATATTGTTGGGTTGATAATTACTTTAATTGGGATTGAGTTGGAGGAACCTTCTCAATGATGTTTCAACTACCATGATAGTTAAATAAAATATATTCCTTTGTTCTAGGGAAAAATTGGCTTTTCACAAAAACCATAACCATAGAGCTTTCCACCAGCCAAATATGCATGTAGTGATAGCATTATTCTGTTCTTGCTCTATTGTGTTACTTTGCCAACATATTCCATGTGCTGACCCGTTTTCGGGCTGCAACGTATTATGTTGCAGACTTTTCAGACGAGGAGTAAGGTTCGTTAGGTCGTTGCCATGCATCTCAGCTATGCTGTTGGAGTTGATGGACTCACTTTATCTGACAAGGCTTCCGTTGTTATCGTATTAGATGGCCTTAAGCCATATTTATTGTAAAAAGTTCTCTTTTGAGACATTAGATGTAATAAGTGTGTGATTTCTACTCTGTTATAAATCCTCGAGTACTATGTGTGTCAGCATTACCAATCCAGGGATGACACTGCAGCACAGAGACTTGACCGTTTGAGGTTGGGTCGCTACAAGATGGTATCAGAGCACACGCTGAGTGTAGGACACGACCACTAAGATAAAGCCCTAGATCACTATTATCTTCTCATTTCTGACTCCTCTCCATTTTCTACTCTTTAGGATGGCGGACGCAAGGAACAAGTTTGCACAACCGGATGAAGAAGCACCTTTTGGATGACACTTGAAAGAAGTCACTAGGTACCTGAACATTGGAATACCAAACTTCACCGGGACTTACAACGCCGCTTTACCAGAAGAGGAGCGATGGATGATTCAAGTTCAACTTCCAGGAAGGACAATCACGCCAGTCACTAAGCCCATAGAGTTTTCCTTCGATGCACCAACCTGGAGTCTAGGAAAGAGTATGGCAGCTCACATCACCATGGGACGCATTGGAGAAGTTTATCATAAGGAGCTTAAGGATACTATCTATCAGATTTGTGGGCGCCGAGATGAGCAATGGGAGATGATCAACACCGGGAAGGATAGATCAATTACAGCTTTCATCCAGGAGTTAAACCAGCACATTTGTCGCCAGGAGAACCAGATGTGCGCAGGAATGATAGACCAGAAGAAAGCAATGACTAGGATCACGGAACTGGAGGAAGAACTTAAAGCTACACGCAAAGATTATGAGGAGGAAATCGTCATACTAGTGGAGAGGAATGACGATCTGCAAAGGAAGCTAGGAGTATTCCTGGGAGACCCCGCACTAGGAGGAGAAGACGAAGAACTCAAGGAGATTCGCCCGGAGGACTACATTATCATCGACGACACCGACTCGGACCCCGACAATAGAGATGATAACTATGAAGATGAAGCTGGAGCAGACATCATGGAGTCTTCAACCGAAGAATATTTTTAGTAGACCACCACATGAGTAGTAGTATTCCACCATGTAAATAGCATAGTCCGAGCACTTTTGTAATGATAGTTAGATCGATTGTATGCCCTTGCTTGATTGATTGAGTGAAATGTTTGTGTTTGTCTCATGCGCATATGGGTAGTGTTTTCTCATTAGACCTCCTTCTATTCTAATCTCTCCCCTCTAAACCCATCAGATGCCTCCAAGACGTGACCCTGGATTTACTTTCCGACCGGAGCTCACTCAGTTGATCCAGCAGCAGAATACCCTGATGCAGTTGTTAGTTCAGAACCAAGGCAACAACAATAACAACAACAACAATCCACCGCCACCACCACCAGTTGATAACTTAGCCCGCTTTCTGAGGTTACAGTCGCCGGTGTTTTCTAGTAGCACTGAGCCGATAGTGGCAGATGATTGGCTCCGCGGGATTGGAAGGGAGTTAACCACTACAGGATGTACCGATGCTGAGAAGGTGCATTTTACCGCACATTAGTTGGATGGACCAGCAGCCTCATGGTGGGAGAATTACACTGTCACCTACCCTATAGCCACTGCTACATGGGATCAGTTTCAGCAAGCTTTCCGTACAGCCCATGTCTCAACTGGAGCTATGAGTATGAAGAAGCGTGAGTTTCACAACTTACGCCAGGGGAACCGTACTATGGCTCAGTACGTGGATGAGTTTAGGAAATTATCTCGCTATGCCCCTGATGATGTGGCCACAGATGCCGCAAAGCAGGAGAAGTTTATGGAAGGGCTGAATTATGAGATGAGCATGCAGTTGATGGTGGCAACATTCAACAACTACCAGGAGTTGGTAGATAAGGATCTTATGATTGAAGGGAAGCAGCAGCAAATTGAGAGCCGTAAGAGGAAGTATGGATAATGAAACTATAATTCAGGAGCTCAGCAGAAGCCTCGCCTAACCCCGAACTCGGGAGGACTTGTTCATAACCATGAAGGCCACACCCACAATGGAGGAAGTAACCATAATCATACTGGCCCAAGGAACGGGAATGGGAATGGAGCAAGCAATAATCAGAACCACTCCAATCTAGCCACACCCGCAAAGAGAGACCTAAGCCACGTTACTTGTTTCAAGTGCGGGAAGACTGGACACTATGCCACGGAGTGCCCTGAAGAGAAGAATGGAAACGGCAATGGGAGTGCTGGAAAGAAGCCCAATCCATTCAACAAAGGACAAGTGAACCACGTCAATGTGGAGGAGGTTGAAGAGCAGACAGACGCGGTTATTGGTAAGTTTTTGGTTAAGTCTTTTACCGCCCTTGTTATTTTTGATACTAGTGCATTGCATTCATACATATCAAGGGAATTCATGGATAAGTTTAAACTACCAACCTAAACCCTTAGGACCCATATGTTAGTGAGTTCACCTGGAGCAGAGTATATGGCTAGTCGATGGTATGACCAGATACCCTTAACCATTGGGAGCCATGTTTTTCCGTCTGACCTCATAATCTTGGAGTCACAAGGATTGGATGTAATATTAGGAATGGACTGGATGTCAAAGTATGGAGGAAGCATTGACTGTATTAGTAAGTCAATTTGTCTCACCACCCCTAAGGGAAAAAGGATCAAGTATGTATCTAGGCATGTGCCAAGGAGTAGCCAATTAAATACCCTCACGGGAGTTGTTCAGGAGGAACTGCCTGTAGTCAAGGATTACCCGGATGTTTTTCTAGAGGAGTTACCAGGCATGCCACCGGATCGAGACATCGAGTTTTTGATAGAGCTATTGCCAGGCACCGGGCCTATATCAAAGAGACCCTATCGGATGCCCGCAAATGATCTGGAGGAGATTAAGAAACAGATCAAGGAGTTATTGGAGAAAGGTTACATTCTACGGAGCTAATCACCATGGGGAGCCCAAGTGCTTTTGGTCGAGAAGAAGGATAAGTCTCTAAGAATTTTTGTTGATTATCGAGCGTTAAATGAGGAGACGATCAAGAACAAATACCCACTGCCGATGATCAATGATTTATTCGACCAACTGCAAGGAGCTAAGGTGTTTTCAAAGATCGATTTGTGATCTGGATATCACCAGCTGAAGATACAAGAGAAGGACATACCAAAGACATCATTCACAACATGATACGGGTTGTATGAATATACGGTCATGTCGTTTGGACTGACTAACGCCCCTGCCTACTTCATGAGCATGATGAACAAAGTGTTCATGGAATATTTGGATAAGTTCATTGTGGTGTTCATTGATGACATAATGGTATACTCGAAGAACAAGGAGGAGCACGAAGAGCATTTGCATTTAGTTCTTGAGAAACTCAGGGAACACCAGTTGTATGCCAAGTTCAGCAAATGCAAGTTTTGGCCGAAGGAAGTTGGATTCCTTGGACATGATATATCAGGAGAAGGTGTAGCAGTAGATCCTACCATGGTTTAGTTAGTCATTGAATGGTTGGCACCCACTTCAATTAGCGAGATCCGCAGTTTTCTTGGACTCGCAGGATACTACTGGAGATTCATTGAGAATTATTCCAAAATTGCGAAGCCAATGACGGAGTTATTGAAGCAGGATTTCAAATTTAAATGGACGGAAGAATGTGAAGCGAGTTTTCAGGTGTTAAAGAAACGTTTGACTACAGCCCCAGTGCTGATTCTGCCGGATATACGCAAGGAGTTTCAAGTGTATTGCGATGCCTCTTGCCTAGGACTTGGAAGTGTGCTTCTGCAGGACGAAAGAGTTGTTTTGTATGCCTCGCGACAACTGAAACCGCACGAGTTGAATTATGCCACGCATGATTTGGAGTTGGCTGCCGTAGTGCATGCGTTGAAGACCTAGAGACATTGTCTTATTGGAAATCGTTGTGATGTGTACACGGATCATAAGAGTTTGAAGTACATAGAAGGAGCTGAACCTTAGGCAGAGGAGATGGTTGGAGATTATAAAGGATTATGACCTGAAGCTTCACTATCATCCAGGCAAGGCCAATGTCATAGTAGATGCCTTGAGCCGAAAGAGTTATGCTAATACCCTAGTGAGCACGGGATTGCCAAAGGAGTTAGCAGAGGATCTCAGGGAACTTCAATTGGAGATTGTTCCTAGAGTTTTTGTTGCAACAATGGAGGTTCAGTCTACATTGTTAGGAAAGATTCGATAAGCTCAGAAGGATGACAAAGAGGTTGCCGAGATAAAAGGGAGAATGAGCGAAGGAAAGGCCAAAGGTTTTCATGAGGATGAGCACGACACCTTATGGTTCGAGGACCGTGTTTATATGCCCAATAACACAGAGATCAGGAAGTTAATACTTCAGGAGGCTCATGACTCACCATACTCGATACACCCTGGAAACACCAAGATGTATTTGGATTTGAAGGAACGTTTCTGGTGGACTGGTATGAAGAAGGATATTACCGAGTATGTAGCCGTATGTGATGTATGTCAGAGAGTGAAGGCTGAGCGTCAAAAGCCAGCAGGGTTGTTACAGCCTATGCTGATACCCAAATGGAAGTGGGATAAACTTGGCATGGACTTCATCACCGGATTACCCAGGACCAAATCAGGATATGATTCTATATGGGTAGTAGTAGATAGCTTGACCAAAGTGGCTCACTTTATCCCGGTGAAAACCACCTATACAAGTGCAAAGTTGGCCAAGATATATATGACCAGGATTGTATGTCTACATGGAGTTCCGAGGACAATTGTATCAGATAGAGGAACATAGTTTACTTCAAAGTTTTGGCATCAGCTGCACCAAAATTTGGGGACAAGATTGGAGTTCGGTACAACTTTTCACCCGCAGACAGATGGACAGACCGAGAGAGTCAACCAGATTCTGGAGGATATGTTGAGGGCCTGTGCGCTAGATTATGGATCTAGTTGGGATGAAAATTTGCCCTACGCGGAGTTCTCATATAACAATAGCTATCAAGACAGTTTGAAGATGGCACCATTCGAAGCCCTGTATGGACGAAGGTGCAAAACACTGTTGATGTGGGATGAAGTTGGAGACCGACAGTTGTTTGGACCAGATTTGATCAAAGAGTCTGAATAGAAAGTTAAGTTGATCCGAGATAGACTGAAGATAGCTCAGTCCAGGTAGAAGAGTTATGCAGATTCGAAACGCAAGGAAATAACCTATGAAATTGGAGACAGAGCATATCTGCAAGTGTCACCCCTGTGAGGAGTGAAACGTTTTGGAGTTAAGGGAAAGTTAGCCCCGAGATTTGTAGGACCGTATCGAATGTTGGAACATATGGGAGAAGTTGCCTACAAGTTGGAGTTACCTGAAGGATTGTCAGGACTTCATGATGTATTTCATGTTTCAGAGCTGAAGAAGTGTCATGCTGAGATGGCCGACATACCGTTAAGAGATACAGTACTCTTGGAGGCGATTCAGTTGGACAGTGATTTGACCTATGAGGAGAAGACAGTCAGGATTCTCGAATTTGCCAACCGAGTCACCCGCAGCAAGGTTATCAAGTTTTGCAAAGTTCAGTGGAGCCACCATACCGAGGATGAAGCCACCTGGGAACGAGAGGATGATCTTCGCAAAGACCACCCACACCTATTCTCTAGCCAACCCGGATCTCGAGGGTGAGATTCATCTTAAGGGGGGTAGGTTTGTAACATCCCAAATTTTCAATTTGGAATGTTATACATAGGTCACCATTGCATATCATATTTTATTGCATTTGGCTTGATCCTCGAAATCCTAAGCAACTCAAGGACCCTCGGAGAGAGTTGGGGATTTCCCTGTTTTCATATTTGAGTTTTATCAAATATTGAAACAAGGATTTTTGGTTTTAATTATTTTTCTCTCCGAAAATATTTCATATTAAAATATATGAGACGAGATAATATGACTTCTCCAAATTAAATGAAATATTGGTGGAAAAAGATTAAAATCAAATATTTGATTTTACCGGAGTTTATTGCTATTTTATTTGAATTAGAAAAATTGCACGTTTTTCAAAGTTGCATTTTAGGGCCAAGAAAATGTTCATCTTGTTATAAATCTTTTATTTAGACAGTGAAAGTTTATTTTGGCAATTTTAGTTTTTTATTTTATTTTCTAGGATTTATTTGGTTTCGGCGAAATTATTTAAAAAAAACGCGCAGCACCAGACTGGGCCAAGGCCCAGCCGAGCCAAGCCGCCGGCCTGCCTGCCTCCTGCGCCGAGTCTGGCCAGGACACGGCCGGCGCAAGCTGAGTCCGGCCGGGACTCCGCCCCGCACCGCCTTGCCCCCTCCTCCAAGCCGCCGCCGCCCCTCCCCTTATAAGTCGGAGCCCGGGGCCCCTTGGACCCCAAGCCACCACCCTCCGCCCTGTCGCCCGCAAGCCGCCACCACCGCAAGTCGCCGCCGCCTCGCCACTGCCGCCACACCTCACCGCAGAAGCCGCCGGAGCCGGACGTATACGCCACCGCCGCCGGTTTTCTCTAGAAAACCGATTTGGTTTTTTTAGAAACCCTAGTTTGTTTTTTTCTAATCGGTTCGTCGGTTTTTCTCGGTTTAGTTACTTTGCGGACGTTCGTTCGTACGTTCGTCATAACGAACGTGTTCACTCGCTAGCCGTAGAAAACAAACACTCGTTTGTTAGCCTGTTCGTCAGTTTTCTTTTTCCCGGATTTTCTGCGATTATTTTCAATCGTGATTTTTGATCCGATTTTCGTTTTAGTTTATCTTTTCGCTCGTTTGTCGGAATCAGGCGATTCAAGCGCCTAGATCTTCGTCTCGAAACCCTCTTTCCGTTTAACCAACTTGAACAAGCTTTTGCTATTGTAAAATTTGACCTTAGTCCAGATTAGCAAACGGATCTTGTTTCTTTCGTAGTTTGAGTTTCATTGCTCCGTTTGATTTGATTCTTTTCGCAAACCGGAGTTCTTTAAGTTGAACTTTCTGGTTAGATCTTCTTATTTGAGATTTACCTGTGTTTATTTGCTTGATTGCTTATGTATGCTATTGTTTGTTTGCGATAGAACACCCGGAGTGCAAAGCGTGCTACTACGAGTCCCTAGGTTTTGAGGATCATCTGCAAGGCAAGTAACACTTTGATCATACCCCTTTATCACCTAGTTTTTATGCATTAGTTCCAATCCTCAAACATTGCATGGTTAGGATGTGATTAACATGTGGGTTGTGAAGTAGTCGATGAGGTAGAACCTATTGCCCTGTTATATTCAAACCCTTGGGAGTTACTTCTACGTATTGCTTTTATTGCTATGCTATGCTCGTAGACGTGGTTGGGTGAGTGAAATCCATGATAGATGTGAGATTGTTAATTAATGGTTCAACTTAAGGTGGCAACTTGAATACACATCTGGGTGGATTGTTTGTTGGGCACCTGGGGAATCCAGTGTTCTCCTAGGATATCCCGGAGTACCCGTGTGATAATCCTATGGTCCGCCACCCAGGCTCAAAGGGAACTGAGATATTTTCATGCCAGAAACTTCGGTGTGTATCCACAAGCTATTATGGGCTCTAGCATAGTTGAGTAAGTTGCGTGAAGCTGCCGAAGATGTGGATCAGCAGGTAGAGGGATGTAGGTTGGTATGGTCTGCCCGGAGTAAGGGGTTAATGCTTCGGAAAGACTATGTCTCGATCATCCGTTTCTCAAACACCATGTAGTGCGAGAAATCCAATGGAGGAGATCGAGTCTTGTGGGGGAAAGTGCGCAAACCTCTAAAGAGTGTATAAACTAATCATGGTTAGCCGTGTCCCCGGTTATGGACATCTTGAGTATCTAGTACTTGGAGTATCATAAGTATCTCATCACTCTAAACTAATATTGTTGGGTTTATAATTACTTTAATTGGGATTGAGTTGGAGGAACCTTCTCAATGATGTTTCAACTACCATGATAGTTAAATAAAATATATTCCTTTGTCGTAGGGAAAATTTGGCTTTTCACAAAAACCATAACCATAGAGCTTTCCACCAGCCAAATATGCATGTAGTGATAGCATTATTCTGTTCTTGCTCTACTATGTTACATTGCCAGCATATTCCTTGTGCTGACCCGTTTTCGGGCTGCAACGTATTATGTTGCAGACTTTTCAGACGAGGAGTAAGGTTCGTTAGGTCGTTGCCGTGCAGCTCAGCTATGTCATTGGAGTTGATGGATTCACTTTATCTTCCAAGCCTTCCGTTGTTATCGTATTAGATGGCCTCAAGCCATATTTATTGTAATAAGCGACTCAGGGCTCTTACTGGCTCTCCAGCCCTCACCCTCTAGCCATGTCCACGGCATCGCGACCTGGCATACCAGCGACGGCTGAGACAAGCTCGAGGGCCGGGACCCGAGGACGTAGAGTGCTGGCATCTAATCAAATTTGCAGGAACACATCACAAGATAAGGCCTAGTGCCAGGCGCAACCCACCTAGAGGTAGGGCCCCATGAGTCCCGCGCTGGCTCGCGGGTGCCCAGATACACCTCACCTAGCCCTATCATGCCGGCCATGTATCAGGGCAGGGCTGTACACGCCCCGGGGGCTCCTCCCAGAGGGGAGCCTCCTCCCACGTACCAGTGGAAGCACCATGCTCCGTGCTGGCTGACGACACTGCCGAGGAGCGGCTATGCCCATACACATGCGGAAGCGCTATGCTCCGCGCTGGTGATAAACAACTGAGGGTGGCCCCGGACCACATCAACCTCAGGGAGCCCAGAGCTCAGTGTCTAGCCTCATCGCAATGCCTCCCCTCCGGAGCGCCGCGCGAGGGGGCTAGGCACGAGGGCTGCGCCTGGGTCACGCCCAGACGTACGCCACCCAGCCAGGCCCCTCGGGCCTGGTTCGCCGCGCGTCTCTCCTCGAGCGGAGCCAAGGTATGAAGGCCGTTTGAGCGTCAAGGGGGACCCCTGAGCATCGCGACTCAGGGGCCTAACTGGTCCCGTAGCCCCTCACTTCTTAGTTCCGAAAGGCTAGTGCTGGGTGTGGCACACGCGGGGCCGGGCTCTGCAGACGTAGAACGGTGGTCCCACTTGCATCTCACCTCATCACTTGCTGTTTGCGCGTCAAGGGGGAGTCCTGAGCATCGCGACTCAAGAGCCTAACTGGCTCCGTAGCCCCTCACTCCTTTGGTCCCGTCCTGGTTTCCGGTCGGGGCTAATGCTGGGTGAGGTATGCGCGGAGTCGGGCTCTGCAGACGTAAAACGGAAGATCCACCTACATCACACCTCCCTACTTGTTGTTCGTGTGCCAAGGGGGACTCCTGAGCATCGCGACTCAGGAGCCTAACTGTCTCCGTAGCCCCTCACTCCTTTGGTCCCATCCTGGTTTCCAGTCGGGGCTAATGTTGGGTGAGGTACGCGCGGGGCCGGGCTCTGCCGGCGTAGAACACAAGCAAGTAGGGAAGAAAAGCATAAAATCCAAGGAATTTAAAAGCAAATATTACAGTCCATACTGTCGTCTCAATACCAAACGCGAGTTTAAACGCCTCCCCGAGGCATGATGCATGTGCAGGAATTAAAAGCAGGACAGGAGCAGTAGAGGAGTCACTCGGCGGCGGTGGAGCAGCGCGGGTGGCCCCGCCTCATGGAGCAGCAGGACCGGCAGCATCCTGCTTCGACTTGGTACTAAAGGCCCGAAACTTCCCCAGCAGAGCCTCCGCGCGATCCTTCATGGCCTTGGCAGCGGCGGCAGCACCCTCGCCGCTTACTGGCTCCAACAGGCTGTCGAGGTCAGTGCTGGGGTCGCGAAGGTAGATGTGGGTGAAGACCCGCGTCAGCACAGCAGAAGACAGGACACGCACCTCGGCCTCGGCCGTGGGGCCAAGGCCAAGGGTGACATCCTCAAGAGCACGAACCATGAAGGGAAGCAGCTTGGCGGGGCCGTCCTCGGCGCCGGCCAGTGGGTTCTCCAGGCCACTGGCGTAGAGCATCTTCAGCGAAGCACGAGCATTCTTATCCATGTCTGCGAAGGCCACGCGATCCTCGGCAAGAACCTGGGCCTTGTTCTCCAGCTCGATCTTCGTCGCCTCCAACTCCTTCCCCGGCGCACCCAGGTGGTCGCGGCGCTTCTTGAGCTTGGCCTCCCGGCCCTTGATGGCCACCTCGCGAGCCTTCATGCCTTCTTCTTGCTCCTGGCGAAGATGAAACTCTTTCACGAGTTGGTCCCGCAGGCCTTGCACCTCGTCCTCCAGCGCCTTGCAGCAATCGCGGACTTCAACAACCTCCCACAGGGCTGCGTCACAAGCAGCCTTCGTCTCAAGGACGACCTGCCTCTCCTCGTCGCAGGCTGTCGAGGCTTGAACCAGCGCCGCCCGGATCGAGGCGTCGGAGCAAATCCATCCTGAAGCTAGCTCCAAGCGCCCGGCCACCAGGCGAGGGTCGGCAAGAAGATCCTACCGCAGCCGGTCCAGTCCAGCAACAGCACGCTCCAGGACGGCAGGAGGAGTTGGAGAAACAACAGTCGGCGGAACGGGGGAAGAAGGCGGCAATGGCAAGACCACAACGGCCTGAGGAGGAGCCTGCTGCGCCCCAGCGGCTGCGGTGGCGGCAGTGGGCAAAGGCACCACAGGAGTCACTTGGGCCATGGGGTCTGAGCTCGCCCCAGCCAGCTCGGCCAGGCCTCGCGAGGATGACTGGGCAGGAGAAGCCCGCGCGCCACGGTCACCCCCCCTCCACAGGTGGAGGCGCTGCCGCAGATGGAGCCTCAGGAGCCCCCTTCGGCTTCTTCACCGCGGGAGCCAGCCTATTCAAGAGATGCGAACGTCAAGCCTCGGCAGCGAAACAAGAAATAAAGACAAGGTCAAGCACTTATGGGTCATCGCCGGTGAGGTCGGAAGTAGAAGGCGCGTCTGCAGACTGCCTCGGGGCAGGGGCAGACCCACGGGAGATCAGCCCGGTCCTGTCCTTCTTCGGGATCAGGGGCAGGCTCCCGCCGACCTACTCGTCTCCATCCTCGTCATCATCGCTCGAAGAAAGGCAGAGATCGCGGGGCCTGCGCCGGGAGAGGGGAGCCCTCGACTCTCCATCGGTCGCCTCGGAGTCAGGCCCCTTTTCCTGCTCCTCTTCGTCCTCCTCCTTGCTGGAGTCGCCGGAGGGCACGTCCACCAGTCCCTCGGAAGGCGCCACGGGCACGAGCCCGTCCCCGTTAAAAACGGGCATGGACTCCACCACCTGCTCCCAGTCGTCGCGAAGGTACAAGGGCTTGGGAGCGCCCTCCAACCTCGCCACCTCGCCCCTGACCAGAGATTGGAGGACCGCGGCCAAATCTTCGTCACCCAAGGCCGCGGGGCTCGGATGAGGCCTCCACATCGGAGGTGAGTACTGCCGGAGTGGAGCCAGCTGGTGCTCCAGGAACTCCCTCAGCAGCAACGCACTGGTCAACTTCGCCACCGCCCTGCTGACCGGCCTCAGGTCCGCGTCCATCTTCTCCAACACCAGTTTTGCATGGGGGTCCGTGAGCTCCGCTCGGCACCAGTCGCTGGAGCTCGCGGGCTGCTCCGCGGGCAAGATCAACCTTGGGTGGACGCACCCGGCATCTACCAAGACCCACTTGCTCCTGAAGCCCTCAATCCTCTTCCCGGGATTCGAGATGGCAATGGTGCCGCCATATGCAACGAAGCTCGCGCACTCGAAAGGAGAACCGCGAGAGACCCGGAGGGAGAAGTAGTGGCGCAGTAAGGCCACTGAAGGCTGCACCCCTACGTGGGCCTCGCAGTAATAAGCGAAGATCGCCAGGAGAAGGACGGAGTTGGGGTGGATATGCAGAGCTTGCAAGATGTAATGGCGGAGGACAGAGAAGAAAAACTCGGAGAAGGGAGGCACCAGGCCCGCAGCAATGGAGCTTACAAAGAGAGGATAAAAGGTGCTCCCTCGGCCCTCAGGGGTGGCGGAGCCGGCCTTGAACACCTGCGCCCCATTGATGCCCTGCGCCGCCGCCATCTGGCGCAGCCGGGCAAGGCCCGCCTTGGACACGTTCGGCAAGTCCAGAGCAGGTGAGTACCAAGCTTCGGCCGGAGACTGACAAGGCGCCATGGCTTCCTAGGTGACGCAGCCGGAGTAGATCTGGAATTTTGGAGGAAGAAGGGGGAGTCGCAAGAAAGGGGATCTAAGCAGCAACCGGAGAAAGCAAAAGGCAAAGTCTGGGAAGATGTCATTCCTTTATCAACCTGCGCGGTTGTAGGAGCACTTGCATCCCATCAACCGCCACATGGCGCCCAAGGCCGCCGGCTGTTAGGGCCCACGGCACTTCGCCCTTGCCCTTTCGCCTCTCGGCACGGCCAAGTCCGGACGCGCCATGGGCCCGGGGGCTACTATCGGCGCTCTGGGAACGGGGGTCCCCAGACTTGCCTGCCTACGGCCTGTGGCGTGGCTCAAAGGGGGGCCCGGCACGGCCCATCTTCATCGACACAAGACTCAAGACCCTCGCAGGGGCCAAGCCTCGCGGGGCAGACGACGTGGAACTTCCTCAGGAGAAATCAAGGCGGGGTACCTCGCGAGGTGCCCGTGATGCAAGCCATGATGACTCAGGGCGCCAGGCGGGTGCCAGCCCGCGCAACGTCCTCCTTTCCTCTTTGGTGCAAAGGGCGCAAGCGCAGCCGCGGAGTACCGAGACATCAGGCAAAGGTTGTCGTTTCGGTGCAACGAGACCAAGAGAAGGAGGACTACGAGACGGAGGTCACCGTGGAGCCCAAGACGGCGTCATCACCAGAGCTTTGCGCAGGCGAAGACTGCTTTTGTCAGGATAGTTGATACTTGTTGTCCCCCTTCAAATTAGCCTGCCATTGTTGGCTCCCTTCCCGCTCGATATCTGGGAAGAGGACCAGGGCCTCTATAAATAGAACCAGCCACCCACATAGCAAGGGGGTGAAGAAGAGTAAGGCAGTGAGTGAGAGAGAGAGAGAGAGAGAAAGAGAAGGTGGCTGAACTCCTCCCAGCAGTTCATCGCCCCATGCAAGAACAGACCCTCGTGAGGCTGTTCTTCTTCGTATTGCTCATCATCATCAGCCCCAAGAGGCAATCCACCCACCACACACTGGAGTAGGGTATTACACCACAACGGTGGCCCGAACCAGTATAAACCTTGTGTCTCTTGTGTAGTTCTTTCAGTAGTCCAGATCTTTGCGAGACGGAGAGGTAGGAGGCGTAATCTCCGCGCGCACCCCTGTGTTCGAACCTTAAGGGTCTGCCGGAACCCGAAATCCGACACTGTTCATGTAGAACAAGTGCCTAAACCCGAAGAACAACTGTTCTAATTTAAGATTCCATTGCTACCATAGGACATAGATATATGTTTCTTTGATGCTTTTATTATGTACTAGTACTTGGCAATAGAAGACTTGGTAGTTTAATCATGTCCACCTTACTAATGAACTGGTTCACCGAAATGAGTTTCATATACTAGTACATGCTAAACTTGTTATGTGTCTGCTTGTTTCTTCTTTTAGAATGCTGACAGAATATTGGGGAAGAGTGCCTTATTAAGCAACAGTAAAGGAAGTAATGCAGATAAGGTTCAGGATAGTGACACATCCTGTCTTGGTTTAGTGTTGGAGTTACTGGCCACTACCGCTTGCACAAGCTATTCAAACTCACTGTCTGAATCAGTTCGGTTTCTTGAGTCTCAACTACAAGCTGAAAGACATCGATCAGCTATGTTGCGACAAGAAGCGGAAGGACTGCGGAAGTCCTTGGAGCATTCAGATGCATACTTTCTGGTGCAATAGCAAGCGTTGGAGGATTTTAGCAGCAAACAGGACAAAGCTAATCATCTTGCTAAGCTTATTGCCAGCATGGTACCTAGGATAACGTTTCTTGAGCTCTTCTGAAGTTGTTTCAGTTATGCTCTTGTTTTGCTGCGCGTTTATTTGCACTGATGGACAATTTTGACGGCCAGTCTAGATGATATGCTGCTTTGTTCCCTATATTTGCACTGGTGGCAAACTTTGATGCCCAGTGGATGTAATATGTGTAATAGCCGTGATAGCCTACCATTAGTTGTTTGCTTATTTATTTCCTTGTTGTCTTGTTTATTTGTTTGCTTGTAGTCATTGCAGTTCTTTTTCCGCGGTTAACTAGTGGCTGCAATAACCTATTTTTTAAAACTAGGCCACAATAACCAGGGGCTAATATTTACTGTAGTGACACTGGGCCTCCTACAGGCCGTAGAAACAATGGGCCTTCTACGGGCCGTAGAAACAGTAGGCCTTCTATGGGTCATAGAAACAATGGGCCTTCTACGGGCCGTATCATCAATGGGCCTTATACGGGCCGTATGATCGATTGGCCAAACATGGGCCAATAACAGGCCGCATTATGGCCGTAAACAGGCTAAAGTTGGAATCATCCGTTCATGGGCCGACCGTAATGGGCCATCGTTAATAGGCCGTATTTGATGACGCTATGAAAACAGCCCAACGTTAACGGACCACAAACGGGCTGATTGTAACCACGGGCTGAATTTGGCCCACAAGCAGAAAATGACAGTAACGGGCCATAAGTAAACGAATGCTGGAAATGAGCCCAAAAATAAATGGGCTCTGAGAAGGCCGAAAGATAACATGGGCTGGAAACGGCCCAACGGAATATCGGGCCGTTAATGGGTATAAAGTGATACACTGTTCATTACAGGCCAGTTTCACCACGGGTCGTTAATGGGTGTAAAGTGATACACTGTTCATTACGGGCCAGTTTCACCATGGGCCATTAATAGGCCAACAGTTACATAGGGCCTCATATGGGTCGAAAGACGTCATGGGCCATACATGGGCCAGAAGTGAAAACAGGCTGGAATCATATTGGTTGGCCCAGATGACGCTACTGGGCCTAATTCGGATAGGGCGTAACGGGCCTTGGGTTAGCGGGCTGTAAATGGGCTATATGTGAATAGGTCATTAACAGGCTTTCCATGGGCCCGCCCGCCACCTTTTGACCAAGTCAAACAGGCTGCCCTTTTCACAGGAATGGGCCTCTGTTGGGCCGTGCCACGTGTCGACATATCATAGGCGCCTTCCGTCCAATGAGTGGTTGACATCTGTCCCAACGATGAGCCGACACGTGTTTCCTCCAACCAATGATGATTTTACACGTGGAAAATCCCCATTGGTCGGGGCTGTTAATGGGTTATCGGATCCAAAACCCGACCTAATAGCTTAACGGCATTCCGTTACGGTGGATGCCACGTGTCGGTCACCCTTGATGAAAGCACTTCTGTGACGCGCGATTTATCATCATGGAAGTGGACACTTCCGTGATGATAATTTTGGTAATGTCATGGAACACTTCTACGACAGCACAGGTATGACTATCTTGATTCTGTCATAAATTTGGCATGGATGTACATGCATGACAAAAAAAGCGACCTACTGTGACAAACACGTATCATCACGGAAGTGTATTTTTTTGTAGTGATAGTTGAGTAAGTTGCGTGAAGCTCCCGAAGAGGTGGATCAGCAGGTAGAGGGATGTAGGTCGGTATGGTCTACCCGGAGTAAGGGGTTAATGCTTCTGAAAGACTGTGTCTCGGTCATCCGTTTCTCAAACACCATGTAGTGCGAGAAATCCAACGGAGAAGATCGAGTCTTGTGGGGAAAAGTGCACAAACCTCTGCAGAGTGTATAAACCAATCATGGTTAGCCGTGTCCCCGGTTATGGACATCTTGAGTATCTAGTACTTAGAGTATCATAAGTATCTCATCACTCTAAACTAATATTGTTGGGTTGATAATTACTTTAATTGGGATTGAGTTGGAGGAACCTTCTCAATGATGTTTCAACTACCATGATAGTTAAATAAAATATATTCCGTTGTTCTAGGGAAAAATTGGCTTTTCACAAAAACCATAACCATAGAGCTTTCCACCAGCCAAATATGCATGTAGTGATAGCATTATTCCATGTGCTGACCCGTTTTCGGGCTGCAACGTATTATGTTGCAGACTTTTCAGACGAGGAGTAAGGTTCGTTAGGTCGTTGCCGTGCATCTCAGCTATGCTGTTGGAGTTGATGGACTCACTTTATCTGACAAGGCTTCCGTTGTTATCGTATTAGATGGCCTTAAGCCATATTTATTGTAAAAAGTTCTCTTTTGAGACATTAGACGTAATAAGTGTGTGATTTCTACTCTATTATAAATCCTCGAGTACTATGTGTGTCAGCATTACCAATCCAGGGATGACACTGAAGCACAGAGACTTGACCGTTTGAGGTTGGGTCGCTACAAGATGGTATCAGAGCACACACTGAGTGTAGGACACGACCACTAAGATAAAGCCCTAGATCACTGTTATCTTCTCATTTCTGACTCCTCTCCATTTTCTACTCTTTAGGATGGCGGACGCAAGGAACAAGTTTGCACAACCGGATGAAGAAGCACCTTTTGGATGACACTTGAAGGAAGTCACTAGGTACCTGAACATTGGAATACCAAACTTCACCGGGACTTACAACACCACTTTACCAGAAGAGGAGCGATGGATGATTCAAGTTCAACTTCCAGGAAGGACATTCACGCCAGTCACTAAGCCCATAGAGTTTTCCTTCGATGCACCAACCTGGAGTCTAGGAAAGAGTATGGCAGCTCACATCACCATGGGACGCATTGGAGAAGTTTATCATAAGGAGCTTAAGGATACTATCTATCAGATTTGTGGGCGCCGAGATGAGCAATGGGAGATGATCAGCACCGGGAAGGATAGATCAATTACAGCTTTCATCCAGGAGTTAAACCAGCACATTTGTCGCCAGGAGAACCAGATGTGCGCAGGAATGATAGACCAGAAGAAAGCAATGACTAGGATCACGGAACTGGAGGAAGAACTTAAAGCTACACGCAAAGATTATGAGGAGGAAATCGTCGTACTAGTGGAGAGGAATGACGATCTGGAAAGGAAGCTAGGAGTATTCCTGGGAGACCCCGCACCAGGAGGAGAAGACGAAGAACCCAAGGAGATTCGCCCGGAGGACTACATTATCATCGACGACACTGACTCGGACCCCGAAAATAGAGATGATGACTATGAAGATGAAGCTGGAGCAGACATCATGGAGTCTTCAACCGAAGAATATTTTTAGTAGACCACCACATGAGTAGTAGTATTCCACCATGTAAATAGCATAGTCCGAGCACTTTTGTAATGATAGTTAGATCGATTGTATGCCCTTGCTTGATTGATTGAGTGAAATGTTTGTGTTTGTCTCATGCATATATGGGTAGTGTTTTCTCATTAGACCTCCTTCTATTCTAATCTCTCCCCTCTAAAACCATCAGATGCCTCCAAGACGTGACCCTGGATTTACTTTCCCATCGGAGCTCACTCAGTTGATCCAGCAGCAGAATACCCTGATGCAGTTGTTAGTTTAGAACCAAGGCAACAACAATAACAACAACAACAATCCACCGCCACCAGCACCAGTTGATAACTTAGCCTGCTTTCTGAGGTTACAGTCGCCGGTGTTTTCTAGTAGCACCGAGCCGATAGTGGCAGATGATTGGCTCCGCGGGATTGGAAGGGAGTTAACCACTACAGGATGTACCGATGCTGAGAAGGTGCGTTTTGCCGCACATTAGTTGGATGGACCAGCAGCCTCATGGTGGGAGAATTACACTGTCACCTACCCTATAGCCACTGTTACATGGGATCAGTTTCAGCAAGCTTTCTGTACAGCCCATGTCTCAACTGGAGCTATGAGTATGAAGAAGCGTGAGTTTCACAACTTACGCCAGGGGAACCATACTATGGCTCGGTACGTGGATGAGTTTAGCAAGTTATCTTGCTATGCCCCTGATGATGTGGCCACAGATGCCGCAAAGCAGGAGAAGTTTATGGAAGGGCTGAATTATGAGATGAGCATGCAGTTGATGGTGGCAACATTCAACAACTACCAGGATTTGGTAGATAAGGCTCTTATGATTGAAGGGAAGCAGCAGCAAATTGAGAGCCGTAAGAGGAAGTATGGATAATGAAAGTATAATTCAGGAGCTCAGCAGAAGCCTCGCCTAACCCCAAACTCGGGAGGACTTGTTCATAACCATGAAGGCCACACCCACAATGGAGGAAGTAACCATAATCATACTGGCCCAAGGAATGGGAATGGGAATGGAGCAAGCAATAATCAGAACCACTCCAATCTAGCCACACCCGCAAAGGGAGACCTAAGCCACGTTGCTTGTTTCAAGTGCGGGAAGACTGGACACTATGCCATGGAGTGCCCTGAAGAGAAGAATGGAAACGGCAATGGGAGTGCTGGAAAGAAGCCCAATCCATTCAACAAAGGACAAGTGAACCACGTCAATGTGGAGGAGGTTGAAGAGCAGACAGACGCGGTTATTGGTAAGTTTTTGGTTAAGTCTTTTACCGCCCTTGTTATTTTTGATACTAGTGCATTGCATTCATACATATCAAGGGAATTCGTGGATAAGTTTAAACTACCAACCTAAATCCTTAGGACCCATATGTTAGTGAGTTCACCTGGAGCAGAGTATATGGCTAGTCGATGGTGCGACCAGATACCCTTAACCATTGGTAGCCATGTTTTTCCGTCCGACCTCATAATCTTGGAGTCACAAGGATTGGATGTAATATTAGGAATGGACTGGATGTCAAAGTATGGAGGAAGCATTGACTGTATTAGTAAGTCAATTTGTCTCACCACCCCTAAGGGAAAAAAGGATCAAGTATGTATCTAGGCATGCGCCAAGGAGTAGCCAATTAAATACCCTCACGGGAGTTGTTCAGGAGGAAGTGCCTGTAGTCAAGGATTACCCGAATGTTTTTCTAGAGGAGTTACCAGGCATGCCACCGGATCGAGACATCGAGTTTTTGATAGAGCTATTGCCAGGCACCGGGCCTATATCAAAGAGACCCTATCGGATGCCCGCAAATGATCTGGAGGAGATTAAGAAACAGATCAAGTAGTTATTGGAGAAAGGTTACATTCGACGGAGCTCATCACCATGGGGAGCCCAAGTGCTTTTGGTCGAGAAGAAGGATAAGTCTCTAAGAATTTTTGTTGATTATCGAGTGTTAAATGAGGTGACGATCAAGAACAAATACCCACTACCGATGATCAATGATTTATTCGACCAACTGCAAGGAGCTAAGGTGTTTTCAAAGATCGATTTGCGATCTAGATATCACCAGCTGAAGATACAAGAGAAGGACATACCAAAGACAGCATTCACAACACGATACGGGTTGTATGAATATACGGTCATGTCGTTTGGACTGACTAACGCCCTGCCTACTTCATGAGCATGATGAACAAAGTGTTCATGGAATATTTGGATAAGTTCATTGTGGTGTTCATTGATGACATAATGGTATACTCAAAGAACAAGGAGGAGCACGAAGAGCATTTGCATTTAGTTCTTGAGAAACTCAGGGAACACCAGTTGTATGCCAAGTTCAGCAAATGCAAGTTTTGGCTGAAGGAAGTTGGATTCCTTGGACATGTTATATCAGGAGAAGGTGTAGCAGTAGATCCTACCATGGTTCAGTTAGTCACTGAATGGTTGGCACCCACTTCAGTTAGCGAGATCCGCAGTTTTCTTGGACTCGCAGTATACTACCGGAGATTCATTGAGAATTATTCCAAAATTGCGAAGCCAATGACGGAGTTATTGAAGAAGGATTTCAAATTTAAATGGACGGAAGAATGTGAAGCGAGTTTTCAGGTGTTAAAGAAACGTTTGACTACAGCCCCAGTGCTGATTCTGCCGGATATACGCAAGGAGTTTCAAGTGTATTGCGATGCCTCTTGCCTAGGACTTGGAAGTGTGCTTATGCAGGACGGAAGAGTTGTTTTGTATGCCTCGCGACAACTGAAACCGCAAGAGTTGAATTGTGCCACGCATGATTTGGAGTTGGCTGCCGTAGTGCATGCGTTGAAGACCTAGAAACATTGTCTTATTGGAAATCGTTGTGATGTGTACACGGATCATAAGAGTTTGAATTACATTTTCACATAGAAGGAGCTGAACCTTAGGCAGAGGAGATGGTTGGAGATTATAAAGGGTTATGACATGAAGCTTCACTATCATCCAGGCAAGGCCAATGTCGTAGTAGATGCCTTGAGCCGAAAGAGTTATGCTAATACCCTAGTGAGCACGGGATTGCCAAAGGAGTTAGCAGAGGATCTCAGGGAACTTCAATTGGAGATTGTTCCTAGAGTTTTTGTTGCAACAATGGAGGTTTAGTCTACATTGTTAGGAAAGATTCGATAAGCTCAGAAGGATGACAAAGAGGTTGCCGAGATAAAAGGGAGAATGAGCGAAGGAAAGGCCAAAGGTTTTCATGAGGATGAGCACGACACCTTATGGTTCGAGGACCGTGTTTATATGCCCAATAACACAGAGATCAGGAAGTTAATACTTCAGGAGGCTCATGACTCACCATACTCGATACACCTCGGAAACACCAAGATGTATTTGGATTTGAAGGAACGTTTCTGGTGGACTGGTATGAAGAAGGATATTACCGAGTATGTAGCCATATGTGATGTATGTCAGAGAGTGAAGGCTGAGCATCAAAAGCCAGCAGGGTTGTTACAGCCTATGCCGATACCCAAATGGAAGTGGGATAAACTTGGCATGGACTTCATCACCGGATTACCCAGGACCAAATCAGGATATGATTCTATATGGGTAGTAGTAGATAGCTTGACCAAAGTGGCTCACTTTATCCCGGTGAAAACCACCTATACAAGTGCAAAGTTGGCCAAGATATATATGACCAGGATTGTATGTCTACATGGAGTTCCGAGGACAATTGTATCAGATAGAGGAACACAGTTTACTTCAAAGTTTTGGCATCAGCTGCACCAAAATTTGGGGACAAGGTTGGAGTTCTGTACAACTTTTCACCCGCAGACAGATGGACAGACCGAGAGAGTCAACCAGATTCTGGAGGATATGTTGAGGGCCTGTGCGCTAGATTATGGATCTAGTTGGGATGAAAATTTGCCCTACGCGGAGTTCTCATATAACAATAGCTATCAAGCCAGTTTGAAGATGGCACCATTCGAAGCCCTGTATGGACGAAGGTGCAGAACACCGTTGATGTGGGATGAAGTTGGAGACCGACAGTTGTTTGGACCAGATTTGATCAAAGAGTCTGAATAGAAAGTTAAGTTGATCCGAGATAAACTGAAGATAGCTCAGTCCAGGTAGAAGAGTTATGCAGATTCGAAACGCAAGGAAATAACCTATGAAATTGGAGATAGTGCATATCTGCGAGTGTCACCCCTGTGAGGAGTGAAACGTTCTGGAGTTAAGGGAAAGTTAGCCCCGAGATTTGTAGGACCGTATTGAATGTTGGAACATATGGGAGAAGTTGCCTACAAGTTGGAGTTACCTGAAGGATTGTCAGGACTTCATGATGTATTTCATGTTTCAGAGCTGAAGAAGTGTCATGCTGAGATGGCCGACATACCATTAAGAGATACAGTACTCTTGCAGGCAATTCAGTTGGACAGTGATTTGACCTATGAGGAGAAGACAGTCAGGATTCTCGAATTTGCCAACCGAGTCACCCGCAGCAAGGTTATCAAGTTTTGCAAAGTTCAGTGGAGCCACCATACCGAGGATGAAGCCACCTGGGAACGAGAGGATGATCTTCGCAAAGACCACCCACACCTATTCTCTAGCCAACCCGGATCTCGAGGGTGAGATTCATCTTAAGGGGGGTAGGTTTGTAACATCCCAAATTTTTAATTTGGAATGTTATACATAGGTCACCATTGCATATCATATTTTATTGCATTTGGCTTGATCCTCGAAATCCTAAGCAACTCAAGGATCCTCGGAGAGAGTTGGGGATTTCCCTATTTTCATATTTGAGTTTTATCAAATATTGAAACAAGGATTTTTGGTTTTAATTATTTTTCTCTCCGAAAATATTTCATATTAAAATATATGAGACGAGATAATATGACTTCTCCAAATTAAATGAAATATTGGTGGAAAAATATTAAAATCAAATATTTGATTTTACCGGAGTTTATTGCTATTTTATTTGAATTAGAAAAATTACACGTTTTTCAAAGTTGCATTTTAGGGCCAAGAAAATGTTCATCTTGTTCTAAATATTTTATTTAGACAGTGAAAGTTTTTTTTGGCAATTTTAGTTTTTTATTTTATTTTCTAGGATTTATTTGGTTTCGACAAAATTATTTAAAAAAGAACGCGCTGCGCCAGACTGGGCCAAGGCCCAGCTGAGCCAGGCCGCCGGCCCGCCTGCCTCCCGCGCCGAGTCTGGCCAGGACACGGCCGGCGCAAGCTGAGTCCGGCCGGGACTCCGCCCCGCACCGCCTTGCCCCCTCCTCCAAGCCGCCGCCGCCCCTCCCCTTATAAGCCGGAGCCCGGGGCCCCTTGGACCCCAAGCCACCGCCCTCCGCCCCGCCGCCCGCAAGCCGCCACCACCGCAAGTCGCCGCCGCCTTGCCACTGCTGCCACACCTCGCCGCAGAAGCCACCGGAGCCGGACGTATACGCCGCCGCCGCCGGTTTTCTCTAGAAAACCGATTTGGTTTTTTTAGAAACCCTAGTTTATTTTTTTCTAATCGGTTCGTTGGTTTTTCTCGGTTTAGTTACTTTGCGGACGTTCATTCGTATGTTCGTCATAAAAAACGTGTTCACTCGTTAGCCGTAGACAACAAACACTCGTTTGTTAGCCTGTTCGTCAGTTTTCTTTTTCCCGGATTTTCTGCGATTATTTTCAATCGTGATTTTTGATCCGATTTTCGTTTTAGTTTATCTTTTCGCTCGTTTGTCAGAATCAGGCGATTCAAGCGCCTGGATCTTCGTCTCGAAACCCTCTTTCTGTTTAACCAACTTGAACAAGCTTTTGCTATTGTAAAATTTGACCTTAGTCTAGATTAGCAAACGGATCTTGTTTCTTTCGTAGTTTGAGTTTCATTGGTCCGTTTGATTTGATTCTTTTCGCAAACCGGAGTTCTTTAAGTTGAACTTTCTGGTTAGATCTTCTTATTTGAGATTTACCTGTGTTTATTTGCTTGATTGCTTATGTATGCTATTGTTTGTTTGCGATAGAACACCCGGAGTGCAAAGCGTGCTACTACGAGTCCCTAGGTTTTGAGGATCATCAGCAAGGCAAGTAACACTTTGATCATACCCCTTTATCACCTAGTTTTTATGCATTAGTTCCAATCCTCAAACATTGCATGGTTAGGATGTGATTAACATGTGGGTTGGGAAGTAGTTGATGAGGTAGAACCTATTGCCCTGTTATATTCAAACCCTTGGGAGTTACTTCTACGTATTGCTTTTATTGCTATGCTATGCTCGTAGATGTGGTTGGGTGAGTGAAATCCATGACAGATGTGAGAGTGTTAATTAATGGTTCAACTTAAGGTGGCAACTTGAATACACATCTGGGTGGATTGTTTGTTGGGCACCTGGGGAATCCAGTGTTCTCCTAGGATATCCCGGAGTACCCGTGTGATAATCCTATGGTCCGCCACCTAGGCTCAAAGGGAACTGAGATATTTCATGCTAGAAACTTCCGTGTGTAGCCACAAGCTATTATGGGCTCTAGCATAGTTGAGTAAGTTGCGTGAAGCTGCCGAAGATGTGGATCAGCAGGTAGAGGGATGTAGGTTGGTATGGTCTGCCCGGAGTAAGGGGTTAATGCTTCGGAAAGACTATGTCTCGATCATCCGTTTCTCAGACACCATGTAGTGCGAGAAATCCAATGGAGGAGATCGAGTCTTGTGGGGGAAAGTGCGCAAACCTCTACAGAGTGTATAAACTAATGATGGTTAGCCGTGTCCCCGGTTATGGACATCTTGAGTATCTAGTACTTGGAGTATCATAAGTATCTCATCACTCTAAACTAATATTGTTGGGTTTATAATTACTTTAATTGGATTGAGTTGGAGGAACCTTCTCAATGATGTTTCAACTACCATGATAGTTAAATAAAATCTATTCCTTTGTTGTAGGGACAAATTGGCTTTTCACAAAAACCATAACTATAGAGCTTTCCACCAGCCAAATATGCATGTAGTGATAGCATTATTCTGTTCTTGCTCTACTGTGTTACATTGCCAGCATATTCCTTGTGCTGACCCGTTTTCGGGCTGCAATGTATTATGTTGTAGACTTTTCAGACGAGGAGTAAGGTTCGTTAGGTCGTTGCCGTGCAGCTCAGCTATGTCATTGGAGTTGATGGATTCACTTTATCTTCCAAGCCTTCCGTTGTTATCGTATTAGATGGCCTCAAGCCATATTTATTGTAATAAGTTCTCTTTTGAGACATTCGATGTATTAAGTGTGTGATTGCTACTCTGTTATAAATCCTCGAGTACTGTGTGTGTCAGCATTACCGATCCAGGGATGACACTGAAGCACAGAGACTTGACTGTTTGAGGTCGGGTCACTACAAAGTTGGAATTACCCAAAGGATTGACATGAGTTCACGATGTGTTCCACATTGCTCAATTGAAGAAGTGCCACATGGAGATGGCCGATATTCCTCTGAGAGATACAGTGCCACTGGAAGCGATACAGTTGGGTAGCGACTTGACTTACGAGGAGAAGCCAGTCAAGATTCTCGAGTTTGCCAGCCGAGTTACACGCAGCAAAGTTATCAAGTTCTATAAAGTTCAGTGGAGCCACCATACCGAGGATGAAGCCACCTAGGAACGAGAAGAAGACCTACGCAAGGACCATCCACACCTATTTTCTAGCCAACCCGAATCTCGAGGGCGAGATTCATCTTAAGGGTGGTAGGTTTGTAGCATCCCAAATTTTCAATTTGGAATGTTATGCATTAGATCATCATTGCATATCATATTTTATTGCATTTTGGCGTGATCCTAGAAATTCTACGCAACTCAAGGACCTACGGAGAGAGTTGGGGATTTCATTATTTTCATATTCAAGTTTTCTCGAATTTTGGAAAGAGGATTGTTTGATTTTAATTATTTTCTCTTCTAATATTTATTTTATAAAAATAAAATAGAGAGGATAAAATGACTTCCTAAAAATAGAGAAATATCGAAGATTTAACATTAAAATCAAATAAGATTTTTTTATTTTATTTGAATTAGGAAAAAAATGCGCTTCTCAAAATTGCATTTTAGGCCCAAATAAATGTTCACCTTGTCCGACTTATTTTTAGACGACGGGGAAAATTTATTTCGGGATTTTTGGAGTCTGTTTAGTATTCTTTTTCTTTCTTTTTCTACGCGTCGGAATTATTTAAAAAAAAAGTCAAACCGACTTGGGCCACCGTGGGCAACTCGGACTCCGCCCCGCCCAGCCTTTATAAGCCGCCACCCCACCGCAGCCCACCCCAGCCCGTGCCACAGAAACCCTAGCCGCCTCGAGCCCGCCGCCGCCGCCACAGCGCCATTCCGCTGCTGCCGCCGCGCTGCCTCGCCGAAGTTCTCTGGAGTTGTCGCGTATTTTTTTCGTTCGGTTTTTAGGTAAACCCTAGATCTGTTTTTTTAATAGATCAGTTCGGGTTTTTTTTGGTTTAGTTTATTTAGCGGACGTTCGTCCATACGTTCGTTTTAACAAACAGTTTTCACCATTTAACCGCAGACAGCGAACATTCGTTCGTTAGCATGTTCGTCCGTTTTTCTTTTCCTCAGATTTTCCGCGATTATTTTC
Source organism: Triticum dicoccoides (assembly GCF_002162155.2). Lineage (NCBI taxonomy): Eukaryota > Viridiplantae > Streptophyta > Magnoliopsida > Poales > Poaceae > Triticum > Triticum dicoccoides. The sequence goes on along the minus strand of NC_041388.1, from coordinate 142,580,996 downwards.
GATCGTGATTTCTGATCCAATTTTCATTCTAGTATAAATTTTCGCTCGTTTATCAAAATTAGGCGATTCAAGCGCCTAGAGTTTTGCCTCGAAACCCTCTTTCCGTTTAATTAACTTAAACAAGTTTTTGCTACTGTAAAATTTGACTTCAGTCCAGATTAGTAAACGAGGCTTGTTTCTTTCGCAGTTTGAGTTTCGTTGCTCCATTTGATTTGATTCTTTTTGCAAACCGGAGTTCTTAAGTTGAACTTTCTGGTTAGACTTCTTATTTGATTTTTACCCATGCCTTTGCTTGATTGCTTATTGTATGCTTGTTTGATTGTGATAGAGTACCCGTAGTGTGAAGCGTGCTACATCGAGTCTCTAGGCTTGACGGATCATCAGAAATGCAAGTAACACTTTGATCATACCTCTTTACTACCTAGTTTTTATTGCATTAGGTCAACCCTCAAACAATTGCATGGTTAGGATCTGAATAAATTGTGGGTTGGGAAGTAGATGAGGTAGTACATATTCACCTGTTTCATTATCAAACCCTGGGAGTTACATCTACGTTATGCTTATATTGCCATGCTATGCTCGTAGACGTGGATTGGGTTTGAGTGTATTCCATGACAGATTGTGAGATTGTTTACTAAATGGTTCAACTTAAGGTGGCAACTTTAATACACCTCTGGGTGGACTGAGGCACCTGGGGAACCCAGTGATTGCCCGTATTTTTGGAAATCCCGGGGTACCGTGTGATTTTCCTATGGACCGCCACCCAGGCTCAAAGGGATCATAAGATTATTCATGCTGGAAACTTCCGTGTGCAGCCACATGCCATTATGGGCTCTGGCATAGTTGAGTAAGTTGTGGGAAACCTTTCCATGATGGGCTAGTAGATGTAGGGGATTGTAGGTGTACCAGCCTATATATCGGTTAAGGGGACCTCTTCGAAAAGACTGTGTCTCGGTCATCTGTTTCTCAAACACCATGTAGTGCGAGAAATCCAACGGAGGAGATCGAGTCTTGTGGGGAAAAGTGCACAAACCTCTGCAGAGTGTACAAACTAATCATGGTTAGCCGTGTCCCCGGTTATGCACATCTTGAGTATTGGGTTCTTGGATTATCATGTGGATCTCTTCACTCTAAATTGATTTTGTTGGGTTAATGATTACTTTTAATTGATATTGAGAGGGGGTTTACCTTCTCAATGTTTTCAACCAACTTTGTAGTTAAATAAAATATATTCCTTTGCAGTAGGGAAAAAATTGGCTTTTCACAAAACCTATTAACCATACAGCCACCACCAGCCATATATGCATGTAGTGATAGCTTTACATTGTTCATTACTCTCTTGTGTTACAATTGCCAGCATATTCCATGTGTTGACCCGTTTCGGGCTGCAACGTATCATGTTGCGGACTTTTCAGACGACGAGTAAGGGGCCTTAGGTCGTGGTCTTTCACTCAGTGATGTCATTGGAGTTGATGGACTCACTTTATCTTCCAAGCCTTCCGATGTTATCGTATTAGATGGCCTTAAGCCATATTTATTGTAACAAGTTCTCTTGTGAGACATTCGATGTAAAAAGTGTGTGATTTCTACTCTATTATAAATCCTCAAGTACTGTACGTGTCAGCATTATCGATCCAGGGATGACATTGATGCACAGAGATCAGACTGTTTGAGGTCTGGTCGCTACGGAGAAGTGCTTAGCTTTGGGTTCAATCTTGCGGTGTCCTTTCCCACTGACAGTAGGGGAAGCAAGGCACGTATTGTATTGTTGCCATCGAGGATAACAAGATGGGGTTTATCTCATATTGCATGAGTTTATCCCTCTACATCATATCATCTTGCGTAAAGTGTTACTCTGTTATTTTGAACTTAATACTCTTAATGCATGCTGGATAGCGGTCGATGTGTGGAGTAATAGTAGTAGATGCAGGCAGGAGTCGGTCTACTTGTCTCGGACGTGATGCCTATATACATGATCATACCTAGATATTCTCATAACTATGCTCAATTCTGTAAATTGCTCAACAGTAATTTGTTTACCCATGGTAATACTTATGCTCTCGAGAGAAGCCACTAGTGAAACCTATGGCCCCGGGTCTATTTTCCATCATATTAATCTTCCGTCAACAAGCTATTTCCTTTTCCGTTTATTTTGTTCTTTACTTTGCATCTTTATCATAAAAATACCAAAAATATTATCTTATCATATCTATCAGATCTCACTTTCGTAAGTGACCATGAAGGGATTGACAACCCCTTTATTGCGTTGGTTGTGAGGATTTTATTTGTTTGTGTAGGTGCGAGGGACTCTTCCGCGGCCTCCTACTAGATTGATACCTTGGTTCTCAAAAACTGAGGGAAATACTTACGCTACTTTGCTGCATCACCCTTTCCTCTTCAAGGGAAAACCAACGCAGTGCTCAAGAGGTAGCAAAAAAGGATTTCTTGCGCCGTTGCCGGGGAGTCTACGCAAAAGTCAACATACCAAGTACCCATCACAAACCCTTATCTCCCGCATTACATTATTTTCCATTTGCCTCTTGTTTTCCTCTCCCCCACTTCACCCTTGTTGTTTTATTCGCCCCTCTTTCCGTTCGCCTTCCTCCTTCTTTTTGGCCCTTGCACTTTCTGCCGTATGTCTGAAATTGAGGAAATTATTATCGATATGGACAATAATAATATCATGGAAAATTCTGATGCTCCTGCTAAAGAACCCCCTATCTTACATACAAAAAATTCCGAATTGGTAGTGGTAATATTATTGGAAAAGGAGTTATCCAAGATTTCTTTACTTGTGTCGGTGCTTTGCCTTCTATGGGTAGTTCTATTCTTCATAGAACTAGTAGTCTTGTGGACGCTATCGCCATGCTTGTAGTTGAACTTGAAAGACAATTTATGCACATGCATCCTTGCATACAAAGGATTTTCCTAGAATTTTCTAATATTGAGCATTCTTCTGTTAAGCGTGCTGCTACTATCTTTTTGGCTCATGAGTTTAGATCTATAATAAAAGAGGCCAAAGAAATATTTGCGCATTATAGGGTGGACGCTGGCCGTCCTCCCATAGAGGCTATCCTTTTTTATCAAGAAGAAATAATGCGTTTTCAATCTCTAGACTTTGTTGCTTTCAATGAAAATCTTAGAAAAAGGGTTCCTACCAATGTTCTAGTTGATAGAATTTCTGAACATAATAATGATTTGGCTACTCTAAATAATGAGCTAGGATATTCTCTCAAGCATAGGCTCACAAAGTTCTGTCAAAAGAATGCTTATAATGATGAATTGGTTGTGCAATACGAAGGGCCAAAGGAGGAACCTATACCTCCTAAAGTTGATCTTGGGGACTTTGCTCCCATTAAATTTAGCCCTTTTGATTACTTTTTCTTGCGTCAAAGAAAACTTGCTGCCGAATGTAGAGAATATGAAATGAGTTTTAATGATCTATCCTATTATTATGGCAATACCTAGATCTATCCTTGCTTTTATGCCTAGCTAGGGGCGTTGAACGATAGTGCTTGTTGGGAGGCAACCCAATTTTATTTTTATTCCTTGCTTTTTGCTCGTGTTTAGTAATAAATAATTTATCTAGCCTCTGTTTTGGTTGTGTTTTTTGTGTTTAATTAGTGTTTGTGCCAAGTAGAACCGTTGGGAAGACTTTTGGAAAGTCTTTTTAATCTTGCTGTAAAAAAAAACTTTAGCGCTCACGAGAATTGCTGCCATTTTTATTTGGAAAGTGATATTTAGTTAATTATTTTTTCAGATGATTAATAGATAAATTCCTCACGTCCAGCAATTTATTTTAGAATTTTTTGGGTTCCATAACTTGCGTTAGCTACAGATTACTACAGACTGTTCTGTTTTTGACAGATTCTGTTTTTCGTGTGTTGTTTGCTTATTTTGATGAATCTATGGCTAGTAAAATAGTTTATAAACCATAGAGAAGTTGTAATACAGTAGGTTTAACACCAATATAAATAAATAATGAGCTCATTACAGTACCTTGAAGTGGTGTTTTGTTTTCTTTCGCTAACGGAGCTCACGAGATTTTCTACTTTAAGTTTTGTGTTGTGAAGTTTTCAAGTTTTGGGTAAAAGATTTGATGGATTATGGAACAAGGAGTGGCAAGATCCTAAGCTTGGGAATTCCCATGGAACCCCAAGATAATCTAAGGACACCTAAAATCCCAAGCTTGGGGATGCCCCGGAAGGCATCCCCTCTTTCGTCTACTTCCATTGGTAACTTTACTTGGAGCTATATTTTTATTTACCACATGATATGTGTTTTGCTTGGAGCGTCTTGTATTATTTGAGTATTTATTTGTTAGTTTTACACAATCATCCTTTCTGTACACACCTTTTTAGAGAGAGACACATGATTCGGAAATTGTTAGAATACTCTATGTGCTTCACTTATATCTTTTCAGTTATATAGTTTTTGCTCTAGTGCTTCACTTATATCTTTTAGGGCACGGTGGTGGATTTGTTTTATAGAAACTATTGTTGTCTCATGCTTCACTTATATTATTTTGAGATTCCTACAAAACAGCGTGGTAATTTGCTTTAATTTTGTTAGGCATTCAAGATTAATAAAAAATTCTTATGAGTGTGTTGAATACTATGAGAAGTTTGATACTTGATAATTCTTTTGAGATATGGAGATGTTGATATTGGAGTCGTGCTAGTTGAGTAGTTGTGAATTTGAGAAATGCTTGTGTTGAAGTTTTTGATTCCCGTAGCATGCACGTATGGTGAACCGTTACGTGAAGAAGTTGGAGCATGAATTATTTATTGATTGTCTTCCTTATGACTGGCGGTCGTGGACGAGCGATGGTCTTTTCCTACCAATATATCTCCCTAGGAGCATGCGCGTAGTACTTTGCTTCGATAAAAAATAGATTTTTGCAATAAGTATGTGAGTTCTTTATGACTAATGTTGACTCCATGGATTATACGCACTCTCACCCTTCCACCATTGCTAGCCTCTCTAATACCGCGCACCTTTCGCCGGTATCATACAAACACCATATACCTTCCACAAAACAGCCACCATACCTACCTATCATGGAATTTCCATAGCCATTCCGTGATATATTGCCATGCAACTTTCCACCGTTCCATTTACTATGACATGCTCCATCATTGTCATATTGCTTTCAATGATCATGTAGTTGACATTTTAGTTGTGGCAAAGCCACCGTTCATAATTCTTTTGTACAAGTCAGGCATGCATCATTGCTATCCCGGTATGCCGCCGGAGGCATTCATATAGAGTCATACTTTGTTCTAGTATCGAGTTGTAATCATTGAGTTGTAAATAAATAGAAGTGTGATGATCATCATTCATAGAGTATTGTTCCAAAAAAAGAGAAAGACCAAATAAAAAAGAAGGCCCAAACAATATATATATAAAGGGACAATACTACTATCCTTTTTCCACACTTGTGCTTCAAAGTAGCACCATGATCTTCATGATAGAGAGTCTCCTATGTTATCACTTTCATATACTAGTGGGAATTTTTCATTATAGAACTTGGCTTGTATATTCCAATAATGGGCTTCCTCAAAATGCCCTAGGTCTTCGTGAGCAAGCGAGTTGGATGCGCACCCACTTAGTTCTTTTTGTTGAGCTTTCATATACTTATAGCTCTAGTGCATCTGTTGCATGGCAATCCCTACTCACTCACATTGATATCTATTAATGGGCATCTCCATAGCCCGTTGATACGCCTAGTTGATGTGAGACTATCTTCTCCCTTTTTGTCTTCTCCACAACCACCATTCTATTCCACATATAGTGGTATGTACATGGCTCACGCTCATGTATTGCGTGAAGATTGAAAAAGTTTGAGAACACCAAAAGTATGAAACAATTGTTTGGCTTGTCATCGGGGTTGTGCATGATTTAAATACTTTGTGTGGTGAAGATGGAGCATAGCCAGACTATATGATTTTGTAGGGATAACTTTCTTTGGCCCTGTTATTTTGAAGAGACATAATTGCTTAGTTAGCATGCTTGAAGTGTTATTATTTCTATGTCAATATTGAACTTTTGTCTTGAATCTTTCGGATCTGAATATTCGTAGCACAATTAAGAGAATTACATTGAAATTATGCCAAGTAGCATTCCACATCAAAAATTCTGTTTTTATCATTTACCTACTCGAGGACGAGCAGGAATTAAGCTTGGGGGTGCTTGATACATCTCCAAAGTATCTATATGATTGTTCCATGCTATATTATATCCTATTTTGGACATTATTGGGCTTTATTATACACTTTTATATTATTTTTGGGACTAACCTATTAACCGGAGGCCCATCCTAGAATTGCTGTTTTTTGCCTATTTCAGAGTTTCGCAGCAAAAGAATATCAAACGGAGTCCAAGCGGAATGAAACCTTCGGGGACATGATTTTCGGAACGAACATGATCCAGAGGACTTGGACCCTACGTCAAGAAAGCAAC